>NC_056452.1:29498894-29501394 GCF_018296145.1 Oncorhynchus tshawytscha | reverse complement strand
GGGTAGTGGACTACTCTAGACCAGGGTCTATAGGGTAGTGGACTACTGTAGACCAGGGTCTATAGGGTAGTGGACTACTCTAGACCAGGGTCTATAGGGTAGTGGACTACTGTAGACCAGGGTAGTGGACTACTGTAGACCAGGGTCTATAGGGTAGTGGACTACTGTAGACCAGGGTAGTGGACTACTGTTGACCAGGGTCTATAGGGTAGTGGACTACTGTTGCCCGGGGTCTATAGGGTAGTGGACTACTGTTGCCCGGGGTCTATAGGGTAGTGGACTACTGTAGACCAGGGTAGTGGACTACTGTTGCCCGGGGTCTATAGGGTAGTGGACTACTGTTGCCCGGGGTCTATAGGGTAGTGGACTACTGTAGACCAGGGTAGTGGACTACTATAGACCAGGGTAGTGCACTACTGTTGACCAGGATCTATAGGTTGTCATTTGAACAACAGTCACTCTCAGGCGTCTACTCCCTCTGTGAGGGGAAACCACACCAAGAGGCTTTCTAAGAGGCCCACGTGACTGCTTGGTCTTATCTAGACTGGCGTGACTGCTGTTTTGGCAGCACAGTGCTTGGAGGAGCTGTTCTGTTTATGTGTGTGTCAGAGGAGGAAAGGGAGGAACATCATCCTCAGTGAACTTCATAAAAATAAAATAGTTTAACATTGAAAAGGTTATCCTTTTTTAGATAAACTAAATATATTCACATCACAAAATAATTGATTAAAACACACTGTTTTGCCATGAATGTCTACAGTAGACTCAACCTCACTCTGTAGGGTAGAACCATGGTGTAGAGGACAGCTAGCTTCCATCCTCCTCTGGGTACATTGACTTCAATACAAAACCTAGGAGGCTCATGGTTCTCACCCCCTTCCATAGACTTACGCAGTAATTATGACAATGTCCTCCAACCTATCAGAGCTCTTGCTGCATGACCTGACATTTTGTCCACACAATCAAAGGAGCAGAGGATGAATCTAGAAAGCATAAGCTAGAGCTAGCTAGCACTGCAGTGCATAAAATGTGGTGAGTAGATGACTCAAAGAGAAAGAAAGACAATAGTTGAACAGTTTTTTAATTTTTAATTTTATTCTGGTCACATACAGCTGATGTGTTCTTCCTTGAAGTCCACAAATGAAGGGAAAAGGTGATAGGAGGAGAGTGCATTGAGGCTAGAAGGAATACAACGTGGCTGCTATGAACGTGAACTGTGTTTGTGATCAGGGGCTGCATTCATTAGGCTGAATTTTCTATTGAAAAAACGTTTCTTAAATGGAAGCAAACGAAACTGGGATAAAAATACTTGGATACGTCCAATAGGAAGTGATAAAAAACAGCTTCTATCTCAAGGCCATCAGACTGTTAAACAGCCACCACTAACATTGAGTGGCTACTGCCAACACACTGTCAATGACTGTCAATGACACTGACTCTACTCCAGCCACTTTAATAATGGGAATTGATGGGAAATGATGTAAATATATCACTAGCCACTTTAAACAATGCTACCTTATATAATGTTACTTACCCTACATTATTCATCTCATATGCATACGTAGATACTGTACTCTATATCATCGACTGCATCCTTATGTAATACATGTATCACTAGCCACTTTAACTATGCCACTTGGTTTACATACTCATCTTATATGTATATACTGTACTCGATATCATCTACTGTATCTTGCCTATGCTGCTCTGTACCATCACTCATTCAGATATCCTTATGTACATATTCTTTATCCCCTTACACTGTGTATAAGACAGTAGTTTTTTTGGAATTGTTAGTTAGATTACTTGTTCGTTATTACTGCATTGTCGGAACTAGAAGCACAAGCATTTCGCTACACTCGCATTAACATCTGCTAACCATGTGTATGTGACAAATAAAATTTGATTTGATTTGATTTGATTTGATACCATCGTATTGTTGGGGGGGATTGGCCAATAGGAGGTGATACCATCGTATTGTTGGGGGGGATTGGCCAGTACGCACTATCCATACTCAAACGTCCTACTATTTAGGAGGCAGACACGGCCACTGTGTGTGTGTGTCTGTGTGTCTGTGTGTGTGTGTGTGTGTGAGATTGCTGGCTGCTTTATATCTCCGACTTGTCTAAAGCTGTTGATGAATCATTTTCAGGATGTTGCAATGAGATCTCTGGCTGGGAGGGAGAGAAAGCTTGACTGCCTTAGGCCCTCACCCCAGGTTAAGTCCTGAGACATCAGTCTTGGCTGAGACACACCCACACCCAGTAGAGGGGGATTGTAAGGCCTGATGTCTGGGGATGTGCTAACACACGTTGATTAATATTGATCGGTGGATGAATTGACCACTTGAATAGAAGTTGGATCAAATGATTCCCTCGTTCTTGTCTCCAGTAATCCGTTGTCCAAGATAAGGGAGACAATGCTATTGAAGCCAATTTTTTTCTCTCTAAATGGCACCCTATTCCCTATGTAGGACCCTGATCAAAAGTAGTGCACCTCA
>NC_056452.1:29476394-29491394 GCF_018296145.1 Oncorhynchus tshawytscha | reverse complement strand
TGCTATAACAGCCTCCACTCTTCTGGGAAGGCTTTCCACTAGATGTTGGAACATTGCTGCGGGGACTTGCTTCCATTCAGCCTCAAAAGCATTAGTGAGGTCAGGCACTGATGTTGGGCGATTAGGCCTGGCTTGCACTCGCTATTCCAATTCATCCCAAAGGTGTTCGATGGGATTGAGGTCAGGGTTCTGTGCAGGCCAGTCAAATTCTTCCACACCGATCTCGACAAACCATTTCTGTATGGACCTCACTTTGTGCACGGGGGCATTGTCATGCTGAAACAGGAAAGGGCCTTCCCCAAACTGTTGCCACAAAGTTGGAAGCACAGAATCATCTAGAATGTCATTGTATGCTGTAGCGTTAAGATTTCCCTTCACTAGAACTAAGGGGCCCGAACCATGAAAAACAGCCCCAGACCATTATTCCTAATCCACCAAACGTTACAGTTGGCACTATGCATTCGGGCAGGTAGCGTTCTCCTGCCATCTGCCAAACTCAGATTTGTCCGTTGGACTGCCAGATGGTGAAGCGTGATTCATCACTCCAGAGAATGCGTTTCCACTGCTCCAGAGTCCAATGGCGGCGAGCTTCACACCCCTCCCTTGGCGTTGTGTATGATGATCTTAGCCTTGTGTGCAGCTGATCGTGGAAACCCATTTCATGAAACTCTCGACGAACAGTTCTTGTGCTGACGTTGCTTCCAGAGGCAGTTTGGAACTCGGTAGTGAGTGTTGCAACTGAGGACAGATGATTTTTATGTGAAACGTGCTTCAGTGGTCCTGTTCTGTGAGCTTGTGTAGCCTACCACTTCACGGCTGAGCCGTTGTTGCTCCTTGATGTTTCCACTTCACAATAACAGCACTTACAGTTGATGGGGGCAACACTTAGCAGGGCAGGAATTTGACAAACTGACTTGTTGGAAAGGTGGCATCCTATGATGGTGCCACGTTGAAAGTCACTGAGCTCTTCAGTAAGGCCATTATATTGCCAATGTTTGTCTATGGAGATTGCATGGCTGTTTTAATTGATTTTGTACACATGTCAGCAACGGGTGTGGCTGAAATAGCCAAATCCACTAATTCGAAGGGGTGTCCACATACCTTTGTGTATATAGTGTATTTGTTGTGTGTGAGCCATCATTTTGACATTTTACACGATACCCATAAGGTATACATTCTAACTGCTCTCTCCTGCTCAGCTTGTATACATTCTAACTGCTCTCTCCTGCTCAGCTTGTATACATTCTAACTGCTCTCTCCTGCTCAGCTTGTATACATTCTAAATGCTCTCTCCTGCTCAGCTTGTATACATTCTAACTGCTCTCTCCTGCTCAGCTTGTATACATTCTAACTGCTCTCTCCTGCTCAGCTTGTATGCGTTCTAACTGCTCTCTCCTGCTCAGCTTGTATGCGTTCTAACTGCTCTCTCCTGCTCAGCTTGTATGCGTTCTAACTGCTCTCTCCTGCTCAGCTTGTATACATTCTAACTGCTCTCTCCTGCTCAGCTTGTATACATTCTAACTGCTCTCTCCTGCTCAGCTTGTATTGCATTCTAACTGCTCTCTCCTGCTCAGCTTGTATACATTCTAACTGCTCTCTCCTGCTCAGCTTGTATGCATTCTAACTGCTCTCTCCTGCTCAGCTTGTATACATTCTAACTGCTCTCTCCTGCTCAGCTTGTATGCATTCTAACTGCTCTCTCCTGCTCAGCTTGTATACATTCTAACTGCTCTCTCCTGCTCAGCTTGTATGCATTCTAACTGCTCTCTCCTGCTCAGCTTGTATGCATTCTAACTGCTCTCTCCTGCTCAGCTTGTATACATTCTAACTGCTCTCTCCTGCTCAGCTTGTATACATTCTAACTGCTTGTATACATTCTCTAGCTTGTAGCTTGTATGCATCCTAACTGCTCTCTCCTGCTCAGCTTGTATGCATTCTAACTGCTCTCTCCTGCTCAGCTTGTATGCATTCTAACTGCTCTCTCCTGCTCAGCTTGTATGCATTCTAACTGCTCTCTCCTGCTCAGCTTGTATACATTCTAACTGCTCTCTCCTGCTCAGCTTGTATACATTCTAACTGCTCTCTCCTGCTCAGCTTGTATGCATTCTAACTGCTCTCTCCTGCTCAGCTTGTATGCATTCTAACTGCTCTCTCCTGCTCAGCTTGTATGCATTCTAACTGCTCTCTCCTGCTCAGCTTGTATACATTCTAACTGCTCTCTCCTGCTCAGCTTGTATGCTCTCTCCTGCTCAGCTTCTAACTGCTCTCTCCTGCTCAGCTTGTATGCGTTCTAACTGCTCTCTCCTGCTCAGCTTGTATGCATTCTAACTGCTCTCTCCTGCTCAGCTTGTATACATTCTAACTGCTCTCTCCTGCTCAGCTTGTATACATTCTAACTGCTCTCTCCTGCTCAGCTTGTATGCATTCTAACTGCTCTCTCCTGCTCAGCTTGTATACATTCTAACTGCTCTCTCCTGCTCAGCTTGTTCTAACTGCGCTCAGCTTGTATGCTAACTGCTCTCTCCTGCTCAGCTTGTATGCATTCTAACTGCTCTCTCCTGCTCAGCTTGTATGCATTCTAACTGCTCTCTAACTGCTCAGCTTGTATGCATTCTAACTGCTCTCTCCTGCTCAGCTTGTATGCATTCTAACTGCTCTCTCCTGCTCAGCTTGTATGCATTCTAACTGCTCTCTCCTGCTCAGCTTGTATTCTAACTGCTCTCTGCCAGCTGCTCAGCTTGTATACATTCTAACTGCTCTCTCCTGCTCAGCTTGTATGCATTCTAACTGCTCTCTCCTGCTCAGCTTGTATGCATTCTAACTGCTCTCTCCTGCTCAGCTTGTATGCATTCTAACTGCTCTCTCCTGCTCAGCTTGTATGCATTCTAACTGCTCTCTCCTGCTCAGCTTGTATGCATTCTAACTGCTCTCTCTCTGTATACATCAGCTTGTATGCATTCTAACTGCTCTCTCCTGCTCAGCTTGTATGCATTCTAACTGCTCTCTCCTGCTCAGCTTGTATGCGTTCTAACTGCTCTCTCCTGCTCAGCTTGTATGCATTCTAACTGCTCTCTCCTGCTCAGCTTGTATGCGTTCTAACTGCTCTCTCCTGCTCAGCTTGTATGCATCCTAAATGCTCTCTCCTGTTCAGCTTGTATGCATTCTAACTGCTCTCTCCTGCTCAGCTTGTATGCATTCTAACTGCTCTCTCCTGCTCAGCTTGTATGCGTTCTAACTGCTCTCTCCTGCTCAGCTTGTATGCATCCTAAATGCTCTCTCCTGTTCAGCTTGTATGCATTCTAACTGCTCTCTCCTGCTCAGCTTGTATGCGTTCTAACTGCTCTCTCCTGCTCAGCTTGTATGCATCCTAAATGCTCTCTCCTGTTCAGCTTGTATGCATTCTAACTGCTCTCTCCTGCTCAGCTTCTAAAAGTTTGACTATTCACCCTTTTGAGTCATAAAATACAAAAGGTGCCAAAACACATAAAGTATGGGAGGCAGAGGAAGAAGGAGGAGTGAGAGACAGTTGATTGTTTTTCTGTTGAAGCAGTACTTCTCCTGTCGCTGTTATTGGCCTGTCAGGGCCCGTGTCATCCTGCCATTGTTCGGCACTGTGCGTGCGTGTGTGTGCGTGTGTGTGTGTGTGTGTGTGTGTGTGTGTGTGTGTGTGTGTGTGTGTGCGTGCGTGCATTTATGTAGAGCAACAATTCTTTTTTTCAGATCCTCAGAGAGGTCTTTGCCATGAGGTGCCATGTTGAACTTCCAGTGACCAGTCAGTATGAGGGAGTGTGAGAGCGATGACACCAAATTTAACACACCTGCTCCCCATTCACACCTGAGACCTTGTAACACTAACGAGTCACATGACACCGGGGAGGGAAAATGGCTAATTTGGCCCAATTCGGACATTTTCACTTAGGGGTGTACTCACTTTTGTTGCCAGCGGTTTAGACATTAATGGCTGTGTGAGTTATTTTGAGGGGACAGCAAATTTACACGGTTATACAAGCTGTACACTCACTACATTACACAGTAGCAAAGTGTAATTTCTTCAGTGTTGTCACATGAAAAGATATACTCAAATATTTACAAAAATGTGAGGGGTGTACTCACTTTTGTGATATACTGTACCGGACGAGACTGCGATGATAAACCTCCTCTACCCTCCGTTCTATTGGCGAATGTGCAAATCACTGGAGAATAAACTGGACAAGCTCCGTTTGAGACTATCAACGCGATCCGAAAGCACTGTAATATCCTATGAGACTATCAACGTGATCTGAAAGCACTGTAATATCCTATGAGACTATCAACGCGATCCGAAAGCACTGTAATATCCTATGAGACTATCAACGTGATCCGAAAGCACTGTAATATCTTAGGTTTCACCGAACAAGGACGTGAAACACGTAAATCTAGCTGGGTTTTTTTCTATACGTTGGCAGAACGGACTGGTCAGAAGTAATTGGGGTGTTTCTCTTTGTTAACAACAGCTGATGATATCTAATATTAAGGAAGTCTGCTTGTCTGAGATAGAAAACCTCATGATAAGCTGTAGACCACACTTACTTCATTTCTACCAGCATGTCACTTGTGCAACTAGAGGTGAAAAAAGTCTAGATCACCTTTACTTCACACACAGAGACACATACAAAACTCCACCTTGCCCTCCATTTGGCAAATATGACCACAACTCTATCCTCCTGATTCCTGATTACAAGCAAAAATACAAACAGGATGTATCCGTGATGAGCTCAATGCAGAATTTGTCCAATGAAGCGGATGCTAAGCTTACAGGACTGTTTGGCTAGCACAGACTGGAACATGTACCAGGATTCATCCAATGGCATTCAAGAGTTTACCACATCAGTCACAGGCTTCATTAATAAGTGCAAGCAGCGGGACACTAATCTGGAAGCTTATAAGAAATCCTGTTATGCCCTCCGACGAACCATCAAACAGGCAAAGTGTCAATACAGGACTAAGATTAAATCCTATTACACCGGCTCTGACGCTCGTCGGATGTGGTAGGGCTTGTAAACTATCACAGATTACAAAGGTAAACGCAGCTGCGAATTACAAAGTGAATAAATGCCTTCTATGCTCACTTCGAGGCAAGCAACACTGAACCATGCATGAGAGCACCAGCTGTTCCGGATGACTGTGTGATCATGCTCTCCGTAGCTGATGTAAAACCTTTAAACAGGTTAACATTCTCAAGGCTGCAAGCCCAGGCAGATTACCAGGGCGTGTACTCAGAGCACTGACCTGCTGGCAAGTGTCTTCACTGACATTTTTAACCTCTCCCTGAATCAGTCTGTAATACCTACATGTTTCAAGCAGACCACCTATAGTCCCTGTGCCCAAGAACACTAAGGTAACCTGCCTAAATGACTACTGACCCGTAGCACTCACATCTGTTGCCATGAAGTACTTTGAAATGCTGGTCATGACTCATATCAATACCATCATCCCAGAAACCCTAGACCCACTCCAATTTGCACACCTCCCCAACAGATCCACAGATGACAAAATCTCTATTGAACTCCACACGGCCCTTTCCCACCTGGACAAGAGGAACACCCTACCTGTGAATGCTCATCTTTGATTGCAGCTCAGCGTTCAACACCATAGTGTCCTCCAAGCTCATCACTAGGATAAGGACCCTGAGATTAAACACTTCCCTCTGCAACTGGATCCTGGACTTCCTGACGGGCCGCCCCCAGGTGGTAAGAGTAGAAAAATCAACACATCTGCCACGCTGATCCTTAACTCTGGGGCCCCTCGGGGGTGTGTGCTTAGTCTCCTCCTTTGCTCCCTGTTCACCCAAGACTGTGTGGCCACGACAATGTTAGGACTGATCACCGACGACAATGAAGCAGCCTATGTGGAGGAGGTCAGAGACTTGACTGTGTGGTTCCCTCAACGTAACCAAGACTAAGGAGCTGATCATAGACTACAGGAAACAGAGGGCCCAAGACGCCCCCATTCACATCGACGGGGCTGCTGTAGAGCGGGTCGAGAGTTACAAGTTCCGCAGTGTCCACATCACCAAGGATCTATCATGGTCCACACAGTCATGAAGTGGGGACGATAAACAGTTGGTGCCATCAGATCCTTAAAAAGTTATATAGCTGCGCCATTAAGAGCATCTTGACTGGATGCATCACCGCCTGGTATGACAGCTATTTGGCATCCGACCGCAAAGCACTACAGAGCGTAGTGTGTATGGCCCAGTACATCACTGGGGCCAAGCTTCACGCCATCCAGGACCTCTATACCAGGCGGTGTCAGAGGAAGGCCCAGTACATCACTGGGGCCAAGCTTCACGCCATCCAGGACCACTATACCAGGCGGTGTCAGAGGAAGGCCCAGTCATGAACTGTTCTCCCTGCTGCCGCTCGACAAGCAGAACTAAAAGGCTCCTGAACAACTTCTACCTCCGAACCATAAGACTGCTGATCATTTAATAAAATGGCTACCAGGACTATTTACATTGACACCCTTATTTAATTCTAATTCTTTCTTTTTTTTTTTTTTTGCACTGACTCTTTTGCACAGGCACTATGTGCCCTCACTGGACTCACACACACACACACACTGGAGGAAGAGTGATCATTTAAATTACCATCGTGAATTTTTGTAATGTTTGTTTGTGTCAATTAATCCCATAAGGGATGGGTTGCCAATTGGTGATTTGACACAAATAAAAATGTAATTGATTCACACTCACACCCACTCAAACATATACACACTTTTCACACTGTTCACACACCCTGCTGCTACTCTGCTTATTACCTATCCTGATTAATACTACTTTGTTATTACCATTCTAACAACTTGACCTTAACCTAAGCTACCATGTTGGGTGTTTCTAGGTTGTGTGTCTTTGGAATCCAATAGCTAGAGGTAGTCCCATCTACTCTACCATCTACTCTACCATCTACTCTACCACATGTTGAGCAGAGAGACAGAGGTAGTCACATCTACTCTACCATCTACTCTACCACATGTTGAGCAGAGAGACAGAGGTAGCCCCGTCTACTCTACCGTCTACTCTACCGTCTACTCTACCATCTACTCTACCACATGTTGAGCAGAGAGACAGAGGTAGTCACATCTACTCTACCATCTACTCTACCATCTACTCTACCACATGTTGAGCAGAGAGACAGAGGTAGTCACATCTACTCTACCATCTACTCTACCACATGTTGAGTAGAGAGACAGAGGTAGCCCCGTCACTCTACCGTCTACTCTACCGTCTACTCTACCATCTACTCTACCATCTACTCTACCATCTACTCTACCATCTACTCTACCACATGTTGAGCAGAGAGACAGAGGTAGCCCCGTCTACTCTACCATCTACTCTACCGTCTACTCTACCATCTACTCTACCATCTACTCTACCATCTACTCTACCACATGTTGAGCAGAGGGACAGAGGTAGCCCCATCTACACTACCGTCTACTCTACCGTCTACTCTACCATCTACTCTACCACATGTTGAGCAGAGAGACAGAGGTAGCCCCATCTACTCTACCATCTACTCTTCCATCTACTCTACCATCTACTCTACCATCTACTCTACCATCTACTCTACCACATGTTGAGCAGAGGGACAGAGGTAGTCCCGTCTACTCTACCATCTACTCTACCGTCTACTCTACCATCTACTCTACCATCTACTCTACCGTCTACTCTACCATCTACTCTACCATCTACTCTACCACATGTTGAGTAGAGGGACAGAGGTAGCCCCGTCTACTCTACCATCTACTCTACTATCTACTCTACCGTCTACTCTACCATCTACTCTACCGTCTACTCTACCATCTACTCTACCATCTACTCTACCGTCTACTCTACCATCTACTCTACCACATGTTGAGCAGAGAGACAGAGGTAGCCCCGTCTACTCTACCATCTACTCTACTATCTACTCTACCGTCTACTCTACCATCTACTCTACCGTCTACTCTACCATCTACTCTACTATCTACTCTACCATCTACTCTACCATCTACTCTACCATCTACTCTACCATCTACTCTACCATCTACTCTACCACATGTTGAGCAGAGAGACAGAGGTAGCCCCATCTACTCTACCAACTACTCTACCATCTACTCTACCACATGTTGAGCAGAGAGACAGAGGTTGCCCCATCTATTCTACCATCTACTCTACCGTCTACTCTACCGTCTACTCTACCATCTACTCTACCGTCTACTCTACCATCTACTCTACCGTCTACTCTACCGTCTACTCTACCATCTACTCTACCATCTACTCTACCATCTACTCTACCATCTACTCTACCGTCTACTCTACCGTCTACTCTACCATCTACTCTACCATCTACTCTACCATCTACTCTACCATCTACTCTACCACATGTTGAGCAGAGGGACAGAGGTAGTCCCATCTACTCTACAATCTACTCTACCATCTACTCTACCATCTACTCTACCATGTACTCTACCGTCTACTCTACCGTCTACTCTACCATCTACTCTACCACATGTTGAGCAGAGAGACAGAGGTAGTCCCATCTACTCTACCATCTACTCTTCCATCTACTCTTCCATCTACTCTTCCATCTACTCTACCATCTACTCTACCACATGTTGAGTAGAGGGACATAGGTAGTCCCATCTACTCTACCGTCTACTCTACCATCTACTCTACCAACTACTCTACCGTCTACTCTACCGTCTACTCTACCAACTACTTTACCATCTACTCTACCATCTACTCTACCATCTACTCTACCGTCTACTCTACCATCTACTCTACCATCTACTCTACCGTCTACTCTACCATCTACTCTACTATCTACTCTACCATCTACTCTACCACATGTTGAGCAGAGAGACAGAGGTAGCCCCGTCTACTCTACCATCTACTCTACCGTCTACTCTACCGTCTACTCTACCATCTACTCTACCATCTACTCTACCACATGTTGAGCAGAGAGACAGAGGTAGCCCCATCTACTCTACCATCTACTCTACCATCTACTCTACCGTCTACTCTACCATCTACTCTACCATCTACTCTACCATCTACTCTACCATCTACTCTACCATCTACTCTACCGTCTACTCTACCATCTACTCTACCATCTACTCTACCACATGTTGAGCAGAGGGACAGAGGTAGCCCCATCTACTCTACCATCTACTCTACCATCTACTCTACCACATGTTGAGCAGAGGGACAGAGGTAGCCCCATCTACTCTACCACATGTTGAGCAGAGGGACAGAGGTAGTCCCATCTACTCTACCATCTACTCTACCGTCTACTCTACCATCTACTCTACCATCTACTCTACCGTCTACTCTACCATCTACTCTACCATCTACTCTACCATCTACTCTACCACATGTTGAGTAGAGGGACAGAGGTAGCCCCATCTACTCTACCATCTACTCTACCACATGTTGAGTAGAGGGACAGAGGTAGCCCCATCTACTCTACCATCTACTCTACCATCTACTCTACCACATGTTGAGTAGAGGGACAGAGGTAGTCCCATCTACTCTACCATCTACTCTACCGTCTACTCTACCGTCTACTCTACCATCTACTCTACCGTCTACTCTACCATCTACTCTACCACAGGTTGAGCAGAGGGACAGAGGTAGTCCCATCTACTCTACCATCTACTCTACCACATGTTGAGTAGAGGGACAGAGGTCCCATCTACCCCATCTACTCTACCATCTACTCTACCGTCTACTCTACCGTCTACTCTACCATCTACTCTACCACAGGTTGAGCAGAGGGACAGAGGTAGCCCCATCTACTCTACCATCTACTCTACCATCTACTCTACCACATGTTGAGTAGAGGGACAGAGGTAGTCCCATCTACTCTACCATCTACTCTACCGTCTACTCTACCGTCTACTCTACCATCTACTCTACCGTCTACTCTACCATCTACTCTACCACAGGTTGAGCAGAGGGACAGAGGTAGTCCCATCTACTCTACCATCTACTCTACCACATGTTGAGCAGAGGGACAGAGGGACTCCTGCCAATAGAGGAAGACATGACTCAGTATATCAATGTGATTCTACCCCTCCAGGCCTGTCTAAACCTGACCCGTCTAAACACAGCAGCGTGTTGACATCGTCTTATAGGCACTAGCTATAGGAGAGCGGGGAGGAGGAGAGGGGAGGAGGAGAGGGTGGAGGACAGGTGAGGAAAGAGAAGGAAGGGGAGAGAAGAGGGGAGGGAAGGGGAGGGAGGAGAGGAAGGATGGAAGAGAGGGGAGGTAGGAGAGGAGTGGAAGAGTAGAGGTAGGAGAGGAAGGGTGGAGTAGAGGAAGGGTGGAAGAGAGAAGGAGAGGAGAGGAAGAGTAGAGGTAGGAGAGGAAGGGTGGAAGAGAGAAGGAGAGGAGAGGAAGAGTAGAGGTAGGAGAGGAAGGGTGGAAGAGAGAAGGAGAGGAAGGGTGGATGAGAGAGTGTAGAGGAGAGCATAGCAGCATTGTGTGGAGTTTTCTCAGGACCGTGGTCTCTCTTCTTCCATGAACACTGGAGACGAGTCGTGACTTGTGATTTATTTTCATTACATATGGAGAGTGGTACTCCGTAATGGGTTGTATTGGAATCTTTTGCCACATTTTTTCCAGTATTACTTTAGTGCCTTGTTGCAAACAGGATGTATGTTTGGGAATATTTTTATTCTGTACATGGTTCTTTTCACTCTGTCATGTAGTTTAGTATTGTGGAGTGACTACAATGTCGTTGATCCATCCTCAGTTCTCTCCTATCACAGCATTTAAACTTTGTAACTGTTTTAAAGTCACCATTGGCCTCATGGTGTAATCCCTGAGTGGTTTCCTTCCTCTCCGGCAACTGAGTTAGGAAGGACGCCTGTATTTTTGTCGTGACTGGGTTTATTGATACACCATCTAAAATGTAATTTCTACTTTACCATGCTCAAAGTGATATTCAATGTCAATCTTTCTACCAATTAATGCCCTTCTTTGCGAGGCATTGGAAAACCTCCCTGGTCTTTGTGATTGAATCTGTGTTTTGAAATTCACTGCTCTACTAAGGGACCTTACAAATAATTCTATGTGTTGGGGTACAGAGATGAGATAGTGATTCAATGATGCTCCATGCAACTTATCATGTGACGTGTTAAGCACATTTCTTTACTCCTGAACTGACGTGGCCCTAACAAAGGGGTTGAAAACCTATTGACTCAACAACATTTCAGCATTTTCATTTTTTATTTTTTATGAATTAGTTTAAAAAAACCACTTTGACATGATGGGGTATTGTGTGTAGGTCAACATGTGGGGGAACCGTCAAGAGGTGTGGACACTTTCTAAAGAGACTGAATCTTATATTGTGTCAATCAAAGGGTCCGTCTTAGTAGGTGGCAGGTTTCCAATTTCCTTTATTCCTGAAAGAAAGTCCTGTGTGGTTCCCATTCTACCGTTCTGCACTTCCACTCGCCTCAGTAGGTAACCTTTATATCGAAACACCACACACACACTCTTTCACACGTACGCATGCACAGAGACACGCAAACACACACACACACACACACTCACACTCTCACGTACGCATGCACACAGACACGCACACACACACACACACTCTCTCTCTCTCAGGTACGCATGCACAAACACACACACACACACACACATTCTCTCTCAAGTACGCATGCACAGAGACACGCAAACACACACACACACACTCTCTCTCACGTACGCATGCACAGAGACACACACACACTCTCTCTCACGTACGCATGCATAGAGACACACACACACACACACACACTAACAATACAACTATTATTAGCTGTGTCTTTCTTTCAAAAGGAGGGAACATTCCTCATTATTCTGTCCTTACCGGCTTCACAGTTTAAACCTTAAATCATCTCCAATTTAATTGAATCCTTAATTAGTCTTTGATTGATGCCGGTTGAATGAGGACATATGGCCCTGGTAACGCTAACGACCTGTAGTGTCGGTTCACACAGAGTTTTGCTTCAATAAGCTGTCGGGGCGGACATTTCTCTGCTGTTGCTTTTGCAAATGCCTACCTATTACACAGTGCACTATTGGCCCTACTACCCTATTTTCTACCTATTACACAGTGCACTATTGGCCCTACTACCCTATTTCCTACACAGTACACTATTGGCCCTACTACCCTATTTCCTACACAGTGCACTATTGGCCCTGCTACCCTATTTTCTACCTATTACACAGTGCACTATTGGCCCTACTACCCTATTTCCTACACAGTACACTATTGGCCCTACTACACTATTTCCTACACAGTGCACTATTGGCCCTGCTACCCTATTTTCTACCTATTACACAGTGCACTATTGGCCCTACTACCCTATTTCCTACACAGTGCACTATTGACCCTACTACCCTATTTCCTACCTGTTACACAGTGCACTATTGGCCCTACTACCCTATTTCCTACCTGTTACACAGTGTGCTATTGGCCCTACGACCCTATTTCCTACACAGTGCACTATTGGCCCTACTACCCTATTTCCTACACAGTGCACTATTGGCCCTGCTACCCTATTTCCTACACAGTGCACTATTGGCCCTGCTACCCTATTTCCTACACAGTGCACTATTGGCCCTGCTACCCTATTTCCTACACAGTGCACTATTGGCCCTGCTACCCTATTTCCTACACAGTGCACTATTGGCCCTGCTACCCTATTTCCTACACAATGCACTATTGACCCTACTACCCTATTTCCTACACCGTGCACTATTGACCCTACTACCCTATTTCCTACACAGTGCACTATTGACCCTGCTACCCTATTTCCTACCTGTTACACAGTGCACTATTGGCCCTACTACCCTATTTCCTACCTGTTACACAGTGCACTATTGGCCCTACTACCCTATTTCCTACACAGTGCACTATTAGCCCTACTACCCTATTTCCTACACAGTGCACTATTAGCCCTACTACCCTATTTCCTACACAGTGCACTATTAGCCCTACTACCCTATTTCCTACACAGTGCACTATTATCCCTACTACCCTGGTCAAAAGTAGTGTACTAATTAGGGAATAGGGTGCCATTTGGGGCCTCGTCGTGTAGAGGCTGCCTGATGACGATCACCTGTCTCTCTCGGGCAGAACCGAGGCCATCTCTCTCTCTCTCTCTCTCTCTCTCTCTCTCTCTCACACCTCCTCTCTCGGGCAGAACCGAGGCAATCTCTCTCTCTCTCTCTCTCTCTCTCTCTCTCTCTCTCTCTCTCTCTCTCTCTCTCTCTCTCACACCTCTGGGAGCAGATCGAGACTGCAGCTATTAGGACTAATGGTGTTGAGCGTTGTGATAAGCAGCACAGTTAGCTGGATCCAGTGGCTGGAACTAGCAGGGAGATCATTTCCACTGTGTTTTGTAGCTGAGAGTGAATGACATGAGTGAGGTGAGGAGAGAGAGGATAGTGAGGAGAGTGAGGTGAGGAGAGAGAGGATAGTGAGGAGAGTGAGGTGAGTGAGAGAGGAGAGGAGAGTGAGTGAGAGGAGAGGAGAGTGAGGTGAGTGAGGAGAGGAGAGTGAGTGAGGAGAGAGGTGAGTAAGAAGTGAGTGAGAAGTGAGAGAGAGGTGAGTGAGAAGTGAGAGGAGAGTGAGGAGAGAGAGGAGAGTGAGGTGAGTGAGGAGAGAGGGGAGAGGAGAGTGAGTGAGAAGTGAGGAGAGAGGTGAGTGAGGAGAGAGGGGAGAGAGAGGAGGGAGAGTGAGTGAGAGAGAGGAGAGTGAGGAGAGAGAGAGGAGAGGAGAGAGAGGAGAGTGAGTGAGGAGAGAGAGGTGAGAGAGAGAGGAGAGGAGAGTGAGTGAGAGAGAGGAGAGAAAGGAGAGGAGTGAGTGAGGAGAGAGAGAGGACAGATAGGAGAGAGAGAGAGAGGTTGAGTGAGGAGAGAGACCCTGGCAGTAGAAATCCTAAACAGTATATTTGACCTCGCAGCTTCCCTATCAAATCTAAACATTTCAAGTGGACAACCTAAGAGAATGAATGACAAATGGTTTGATGAAAAACGAATAAATGAATTTGCGAACCTATCCAACCGAAAACCTGAGTCTACGCCTTCACTATGGTGAATCACTAAAACAATACAGAAATACACTACGGAAAAAGAAGGAACAGCACGTCAGGAATCAGCTCAATGTGATTGAAGAATCCATCCACTCTAACCACTTCCGGGAAAATTGGAAAACACTAAACAAACAACACAAAGAGTTACAGTTGAAGTCTGAAGTTTACATCCACTTAGGTTGGAGTCATTAAAACTCATTTTTCAACCACTCCACAAACTTCTTGTTAACAAACTGTACTTTTGGCAAGTCGGTTAGGACATCTACTTTCTGCATGACACAAGTCATTTTTACAACAACTGTTTACAAACAGATTATTTCACTTATAACTCACTGTATCACAATTCCAGTGGGTCAGAAGTTTACATACACTAAGTTGACTGTGCCTTTAAACAGCTTGGAAAATTCCAGAATATTATGTCATGGCTTTAGAAGCTTCTGAGAGGCTAATCTACATCGTTTGAGTCAATTGGAGGTGTACCTGTGGATGTATTTCAAGGCCTATCTTCAAACTCAGTGCCTCTTTGCTTGACATCATTGGAAAATGAAAAGAAATCAGCCAAGACCTCTGGAAAAGAATTGTAGACCTCCACAAGTCTGGTTCATCCTCGGGAGCAATTTCCAAAAGCCTGAAGGTACCACGTTCATCTGTACAAACAATAGTACACAAGTATGAACACCATGGGACCACGCAGCCATCATACCGCTCAGGAAGGAGACGCATTCTGTCTCCTAGAGATGAAAGTACTTTGGTGCGAAAAGTGCAAATCAATCCCAGAGGACACTGTGAAGATGCTGGAGAAAACAGGTACAAAAGTATCTATAACCACAGAAAAACGAGTCCTATATTGACATAACCTGAACGGCCACTCAGCAAGGAAGAAGCCA
>NC_056452.1:29428894-29463894 GCF_018296145.1 Oncorhynchus tshawytscha | reverse complement strand
GACCAGTAGTGTCTATAGAGAGAGGACCAGTAGTGTCTATAGAGAGGACGAGTAGTGTGTATAGAGAGAGGACCAGTAGTGTCTATAGAGAGAGGACCAGTAGTGTCTATAGAGAGAGGACCAGTAGTGTCTATAGAGAGAGGACCAGTAGTGTCTATAGAGAGAGGACCAGTAGTGTCTATAGAGAGAGGACCAGTAGTGTCTATAGAGAGAAGACCAGTAGTGTCTATAGAAAGAGGACCAGTAGTGTCTATAGAGAGAGGACCAGTTGTGTCTATAGACAGAAGACCAGTAGTGTCTATAGAAAGAGGACCAGTAGTGTCTATAGAGAGGACCAGTAGTGTCTATAGAGAGAGGACCAGTAGTGTCTATAGAGAGAGGACCAGTAGTGTCTATAGAGAAGACCAGTAGTGTCTATAGAGGGACCAGTAGTGTCTGTAGAGAGGACCAGTAGTGTCTATAGAGAGGACCAGTAGTGTCTATAGAGAGGACCAGTTTTGTCTATAGAGAGAAGAACAGTAGTGTCTATAGAGAGAGGACCAGTAGTGTCTATAGAGAGAAGACCAGTAGTGTCTATAGAGAGAGGACCAGTAGTGTCTATAGCGAGGACCAGTAGTGTCTATAGAGAGAGGACCAGTAGTGTCTATAGAGAGAGAGGACCAGTAGTGTCTATAGAGAGAAGACCAGTAGTGTCTATAGAAAGAGGACCAGTAGTGTCTATAGAGAGGACCAGTAGTGTCTATAGAGAGAGGACCAGTAGTGTCTATAGAGAGAGGACCAGTAGTGTCTATAGAGAGGACCAGTAGTGTCTATAGAGAGAGGACCAGTAGTGTCTATAGATAGAGGACCAGTAGTGTCTATAGAGAGGACCAGTAGTGTCTATAGAGAGGACCAGTAGTGTCTATAGAGAGAGGACCAGTAGTGTCTATTGAGAGGACCAGTAGTGTCTATAGAGAGAGGACCAGTAGTGTCTATAGAGAGAACCAGTAGTGTCTGTAGAGAGGACCAGTAGTGTCTATAGAGAGAGACCAGTAGTGTCTATAGAGAGGACCAGTAGTGTCTATAGAGAGGACCAGTAGTGTCTATAGAGAGGACCAGTAGTGTCTATAGAGAGAGGACCAGTAGTGTCTATAGAGAGGACCAGTAGTGTGTATAGAGAGAGGACCAGTAGTGTCTATAGAGAGGACCAGTAGTGTCTATAGAGAGAGACCAGTAGTGTCTATAGAGAGGACCAGTAGTGTCTGTAGAGAGGACCAGTAGTGTCTATAGAGAGAGGACCAGTAGTGTCTATAGAGAGGACCAGTAGTATCTATAGAGAGGACCAGTAGTGTCTATAGAGAGGACCAGTAGTGTCTATAGAGAGAGGACCAGTAGTGTCTATAGAGAGGACGAGTAGTGTGTATAGAGAGAGGACCAGTAGTGTCTATAGAGAGAGACCAGTAGTGTCTATAGAGAGAGGACCAGTAGTGTCTATAGAGAGGACCAGTAGTGTCTATAGAGAGAGGACCAGTAGTGTCTATAGAGAGAGACCAGTAGTGTCTATAGAGAGAAGACCAGTAGTGTCTATAGAAAGAGGACCAGTAGTGTCTATAGAGAGGACCAGTAGTGTCTATAGAGAGAGGACCAGTAGTGTCTATAGAGAGGACCAGTAGTGTCTATAGAGAGAGGACCAGTAGTGTCTATAGATAGAGGACCAGTAGTGTCTATAGAGAGAGGAACAGTAGTGTCTATAGAGAGGACCAGTAGTGTCTATAGAGAGAGGACCAGTAGTGTCTATAGAGAGGACCAGTAGTGTCTATAGAGAGAGACCAGTAGTGTCTATAGAGAGGACCAGTAGTGTCTGTAGAGAGGACCAGTAGTGTCTATAGAGAGGACCAGTAGTGTCTATAGAGAGGACCAGTAGTGTCTATAGAGAGAGGACCAGTAGTGTCTATAGAGAGGACGAGTAGTGTGTATAGAGAGAGGACCAGTAGTGTCTATAGAGAGGACCAGTAGTGTCTATAGAGAGAGGACCAGTAGTGTCTATAGAGAGAGGACCAGTAGTGTCTATAGAGAGAGGACCAGTAGTGTCTATAGAGAGAGGACCAGTAGTGTCTATAGAGAGAAGACCAGTAGTGTCTATAGAAAGAGGACCAGTAGTGTCTATAGAGAGAGGACCAGTAGTGTCTATAGAGAGAGGACCAGTAGTGTCTATAGAGAGGACCAGTAGTGTCTATAGAGAGAGGACCAGTAGTGTCTATAGAGAGGACCAGTAGTGTCTGTAGAGAGGACCAGTAGTGTCTATAGAGAGAGGACCAGTAGTGTCTATAGAGAGAGGACCAGTAGTGTCTATAGAAGAGGACCAGTAGTGTCTACAGAGAGAGGACCAGTAGTGTCTATAGAGAGAGGACCAGTAGTGTCTATAGAGAGAGACCAGTAGTGTCTATAGAGAGGACCAGTAGTGTCTATAGAGAGGACCAGTAGTGTCTATAGAGAGGACCAGTAGTGTCTATAGAGAGAGGACCAGTAGTGTCTATAGAGAGGACCAGTAGTGTGTATAGAGAGAGGACCAGTAGTGTCTATAGAGAGGACCAGTAGTGTCTATAGAGAGAGGACCAGTAGTGTCTATAGAGAGGACCAGTAGTGTCTGTAGAGAGGACCAGTAGTGTCTATAGAGAGAGGACCAGTAGTGTCTATAGAGAGGACCAGTAGTGTCTATAGAGAGGACCAGTAGTGTCTATAGAGAGGACCAGTAGTGTCTATAGAGAGAGGACCAGTAGTGTCTATAGAGAGGACCAGTAGTGTGTATAGAGAGAGGACCAGTAGTGTCTATAGAGAGAGGACCAGTAGTGTCTATAGAGAGACCAGTAGTGTCTATAGAGAGGACCAGTAGTGTCTATAGAGAGAGGACCAGTAGTGTCTATAGAGAGGACCAGTAGTGTCTATAGAGAGAGGACCAGTAGTGTCTATAGATAGAGGACCAGTAGTGTCTATAGAGAGAGGAACAGTAGTGTCTATAGAGAGGACCAGTAGTGTCTATAGAGAGAGGACCAGTAGTGTCTATAGAGAGGACCAGTAGTGTCTATAGAGAGAGGACCAGTAGTGTCTATAGAGAGGACCAGTAGTGTCTATAGAGAGGACCAGTAGTGTCTATAGAAGAGGACCAGTAGTGTCTACAGAGAGAGGACCAGTAGTGTCTATAGAGAGAGGACCAGTAGTGTCTATAGAGAGAGGACCAGTAGTGTCTATAGAGAGGACCAGTAGTGTCTATAGAGAGGACCAGTAGTGTCTATAGAGAGGACCAGTAGTGTCTATAGAGAGAGGACCAGTAGTGTCTATAGAGAGGACCAGTAGTGTGTATAGAGAGAGGACCAGTAGTGTCTATAGAGAGGACCAGTAGTGTCTATAGAGAGAGGACCAGTAGTGTCTATAGAGAGGACCAGTAGTGTCTGTAGAGAGGACCAGTAGTGTCTATAGAGAGAGGACCAGTAGTGTCTATAGAGAGGACCAGTAGTGTCTATAGAGAGGACCAGTAGTGTCTATAGAGAGGACCAGTAGTGTCTATAGAGAGAGGACCAGTAGTGTCTATAGAGAGGACGAGTAGTGTGTATAGAGAGAGGACCAGTAGTGTCTATAGAGAGAGGACCAGTAGTGTCTATAGAGAGAGGACCAGTAGTGTCTATAGAGAGAGACCAGTAGTGTCTATAGAGAGAGGACCAGTAGTGTCTATAGAGAGAGGACCAGTAGTGTCTATAGAGAGGACCAGTAGTATCTATAGAGAGGACCAGTAGTGTCTATAGAGAGGACCAGTAGTGTCTATAGAGAGAGGACCAGTAGTGTCTATAGAGAGGACGAGTAGTGTGTATAGAGAGAGGACCAGTAGTGTCTATAGAGAGAGGACCAGTAGTGTCTATAGAGAGAAGACCAGTAGTGTCTATAGAAAGAGGACCAGTAGTGTCTATAGAGAGGACCAGTAGTGTCTATAGAGAGAGGACCAGTAGTGTCTATAGAGAGGACCAGTAGTGTCTATAGAGAGAGGACCAGTAGTGTCTATAGATAGAGGACCAGTAGTGTCTATAGAGAGGGACAGTAGTGTCTATAGAGAGGACCAGTAGTGTCTATAGAGAGAGGACCAGTAGTGTCTATAGAGAGGACCAGTAGTGTCTATAGAGAGAGGACCAGTAGTGTCTATAGAGAGAGGACCAGTAGTGTCTATAGAGAGAAGACCAGTAGTGTCTATAGAAAGAGGACCAGTAGTGTCTATAGAGAGGACCAGTAGTGTCTATAGAGAGGACCAGTAGTGTCTATAGAGAGGACCAGTAGTGTCTATAGAGAGAGGACCAGTAGTGTCTATAGAGAGGACCAGTAGTGTCTATAGAGAGAGGAACAGTAGTGTCTATAGAGAGGACCAGTAGTGTCTATAGAGAGAGGACCAGTAGTGTCTATAGAGAGGACCAGTAGTGTCTATAGAGAGAGGACCAGTAGTGTCTATAGAGAGGACCAGTAGTGTCTGTAGAGAGGACCAGTAGTGTCTATAGAGAGAGGACCAGTAGTGTCTATAGAGAGAGGACCAGTAGTGTCTATAGAAGAGGACCAGTAGTGTCTACAGAGAGAGGACCAGTAGTGTCTATAGAGAGAGGACCAGTAGTGTCTATAGAGAGAGGACCAGTAGTGTCTATAGAGAGAGGACCAGTAGTGTCTATAGAGAGGACCAGTAGTGTCTATAGAGAGGACCAGTAGTGTCTATAGAGAGGACCAGTAGTGTCTATAGAGAGGACCAGTAGTGTGTATAGAGAGAGGACCAGTAGTGTCTATAGAGAGGACCAGTAGTGTCTATAGAGAGAGGACCAGTAGTGTCTATAGAGAGGACCAGTAGTGTCTGTAGAGAGGACCAGTAGTGTCTATAGAGAGAGGACCAGTAGTGTCTATAGAGAGGACCAGTAGTGTCTATAGAGAGGACCAGTAGTGTCTATAGAGAGGACCAGTAGTGTCTATAGAGAGAGGACCAGTAGTGTCTATAGAGAGGACGAGTAGTGTGTATAGAGAGAGGACCAGTAGTGTCTATAGAGAGAGGACCAGTAGTGTCTATAGAGAGAGGACCAGTAGTGTCTATAGAGAGGACCAGTAGTGTCTATAGAGAGAGGACCAGTAGTGTCTATAGAGAGGACCAGTAGTGTCTATAGAGAGAGGACCAGTAGTGTCTATAGATAGAGGACCAGTAGTGTCTATAGAGAGAGGAACAGTAGTGTCTATAGAGAGGACCAGTAGTGTCTATAGAGAGAGGACCAGTAGTGTCTATAGAGAGGACCAGTAGTGTCTATAGAGAGAGACCAGTAGTGTCTATAGAGAGGACCAGTAGTGTCTATAGAGAGGACCAGTAGTGTCTATAGAGAGAGGACCAGTAGTGTCTATAGAGAGGACCAGTAGTGTCTGTAGAGAGGACCAGTAGTGTCTATAGAGAGAGGACCAGTAGTGTCTATAGAGAGGACCAGTAGTGTCTATAGAGAGGACCAGTAGTGTCTATAGAGAGGACCAGTAGTGTCTATAGAGAGAGGACCAGTAGTGTCTATAGAGAGGACGAGTAGTGTGTATAGAGAGAGGACCAGTAGTGTCTATAGAGAGAGGACCAGTAGTGTCTATAGAGAGAGGACCAGTAGTGTCTATAGAGAGGGACCAGTAGTGTCTATAGAGAGAGGACCAGTAGTGTCTATAGAGAGGGACCAGTAGTGTCTATAGAGAGGACCAGTAGTATCTATAGAGAGGACCAGTAGTGTCTATAGAGAGGACCAGTAGTGTCTATAGAGAGAGGACCAGTAGTGTCTATAGAGAGGACGAGTAGTGTGTATAGAGAGGACCAGTAGTGTCTATAGAGAGAGGACCAGTAGTGTCTATAGAGAGAAGACCAGTAGTGTCTATAGAAAGAGGACCAGTAGTGTCTATAGAGAGGACCAGTAGTGTCTATAGAGAGAGGACCAGTAGTGTCTATAGAGAGGACCAGTAGTGTCTATAGAGAGAGGACCAGTAGTGTCTAGATAGAGGACCAGTAGTGTCTATAGAGAGAGGAACAGTAGTGTCTATAGAGAGGACCAGTAGTGTCTATAGAGAGAGGACCAGTAGTGTCTATAGAGAGGACCAGTAGTGTCTATAGAGAGAGGACCAGTAGTGTCTATAGAGAGAACCAGTAGTGTCTGTAGAGAGGACCAGTAGTGTCTATAGAGAGAGGACCAGTAGTGTCTATAGAGAGAGACCAGTAGTGTCTATAGAAGAGGACCAGTAGTGTCTACAGAGAGAGGACCAGTAGTGTCTATAGAGAGAGGACCAGTAGTGTCTATAGAGAGAGACCAGTAGTGTCTATAGAGAGAGGACCAGTAGTGTCTATAGAGAGAGGACCAGTAGTGTCTATAGAGAGGACCAGTAGTGTCTATAGAGAGGACCAGTAGTGTCTATAGAGAGGACCAGTAGTGTCTATAGAGAGAGGACCAGTAGTGTCTATAGAGAGGACCAGTAGTGTGTATAGAGAGAGGACCAGTAGTGTCTATAGAGAGGACCAGTAGTGTCTATAGAGAGAGGACCAGTAGTGTCTATAGAGAGGACCAGTAGTGTCTGTAGAGAGGACCAGTAGTGTCTATAGAGAGAGGACCAGTAGTGTCTATAGAGAGGACCAGTAGTGTCTATAGAGAGGACCAGTAGTGTCTATAGAGAGGACCAGTAGTGTCTATAGAGAGAGGACCAGTAGTGTCTATAGAGAGGACCAGTAGTGTGTATAGAGAGGACCAGTAGTGTCTATAGAGAGAGGACCAGTAGTGTCTATAGAGAGAGGACCAGTAGTGTCTATAGAGAGGACCAGTAGTGTCTATAGAGAGAGGACCAGTAGTGTCTATAGAGAGGACCAGTAGTGTCTATAGAGAGAGGACCAGTAGTGTCTATAGATAGAGGACCAGTAGTGTCTATAGAGAGAGGAACAGTAGTGTCTATAGAGAGGACCAGTAGTGTCTATAGAGAGGACCAGTAGTGTCTATAGAGAGGACCAGTAGTGTCTATAGAGAGAGGACCAGTAGTGTCTATAGAGAGGACCAGTAGTGTCTATAGAGAGGACCAGTAGTGTCTATAGAAGAGGACCAGTAGTGTCTACAGAGAGAGGACCAGTAGTGTCTATAGAGAGAGGACCAGTAGTGTCTATAGAGAGAGGACCAGTAGTGTCTATAGAGAGGACCAGTAGTGTCTATAGAGAGGACCAGTAGTGTCTATAGAGAGGACCAGTAGTGTCTATAGAGAGAGGACCAGTAGTGTCTATAGAGAGGACCAGTAGTGTGTATAGAGAGAGGACCAGTAGTGTCTATAGAGAGGACCAGTAGTGTCTATAGAGAGAGGACCAGTAGTGTCTATAGAGAGGACCAGTAGTGTCTGTAGAGAGGACCAGTAGTGTCTATAGAGAGAGGACCAGTAGTGTCTATAGAGAGGACCAGTAGTGTCTATAGAGAGGACCAGTAGTGTCTATAGAGAGGACCAGTAGTGTCTATAGAGAGAGGACCAGTAGTGTCTATAGAGAGGACCAGTGTGTATAGAGAGAGGACCAGTAGTGTCTATAGAGAGAGGACCAGTAGTGTCTATAGAGAGAGGACCAGTAGTGTCTATAGAGAGGGACCAGTAGTGTCTATAGAGAGGACCAGTAGTGTCTATAGAGAGAGGACCAGTAGTGTCTATAGAGAGGACCAGTAGTATCTATAGAGAGGACCAGTAGTGTCTATAGAGAGGACCAGTAGTGTCTATAGAGAGAGGACCAGTAGTGTCTATAGAGAGGACGAGTAGTGTGTATAGAGAGAGGACCAGTAGTGTCTATAGAGAGGGACCAGTAGTGTCTATAGAGAGAAGACCAGTAGTGTCTATAGAAAGAGGACCAGTAGTGTCTATAGAGAGGACCAGTAGTGTCTATAGAGAGAGGACCAGTAGTGTCTATAGAGAGGACCAGTAGTGTCTATAGAGAGGACCAGTAGTGTCTATAGATAGAGGACCAGTAGTGTCTATAGAGAGAGGAACAGTAGTGTCTATAGAGAGGACCAGTAGTGTCTATAGAGAGAGGACCAGTAGTGTCTATAGAGAGGACCAGTAGTGTCTATAGAGAGAGGACCAGTAGTGTCTATAGAGAGGACCAGTAGTGTCTGTAGAGAGGACCAGTAGTGTCTATAGAGAGGACCAGTAGTGTCTATAGAGAGAGGACCAGTAGTGTCTATAGAAGAGGACCAGTAGTGTCTACAGAGAGGGACCAGTAGTGTCTATAGAGAGAGGACCAGTAGTGTCTATAGAGAGGACCAGTAGTGTCTATAGAGAGGACCAGTAGTGTCTATAGAGAGAGACCAGTAGTGTCTATAGAGAGGACCAGTAGTGTCTATAGAGAGAGGACCAGTAGTGTCTATAGAGAGAGGACCAGTAGTGTCTATAGAGAGAGACCAGTAGTGTCTATAGAGAGGACCAGTAGTATCTATAGAGAGGACCAGTAGTGTCTATAGAGAGGACCAGTAGTGTCTATAGAGAGAGGACCAGTAGTGTCTATAGAGAGGACCAGTAGTGTGTATAGAGAGGGACCAGTAGTGTCTATAGAGAGAGGACCAGTAGTGTCTATAGAGAGAAGACCAGTAGTGTCTATAGAAAGAGGACCAGTAGTGTCTATAGAGAGGACCAGTAGTGTCTATAGAGAGAGGACCAGTAGTGTCTATAGAGAGGACCAGTAGTGTCTATAGAGAGAGGACCAGTAGTGTCTATAGATAGAGGACCAGTAGTGTCTATAGAGAGAGGAACAGTAGTGTCTATAGAGAGGACCAGTAGTGTCTATAGAGAGAGGACCAGTAGTGTCTATAGAGAGGACCAGTAGTGTCTATAGAGAGAGGACCAGTAGTGTCTATAGAGAGGACCAGTAGTGTCTGTAGAGAGGACCAGTAGTGTCTATAGAGAGGGACCAGTAGTGTCTATAGAGAGAGGACCAGTAGTGTCTATAGAAGAGGACCAGTAGTGTCTACAGAGAGAGGACCAGTAGTGTCTATAGAGAGAGGACCAGTAGTGTCTATAGAGAGGACCAGTAGTGTCTATAGAGAGGACCAGTAGTGTCTATAGAGAGGACCAGTAGTGTCTATAGAGAGGACCAGTAGTGTCTATAGAGAGAGGACCAGTAGTGTCTATAGAGAGGACCAGTAGTGTGTATAGAGAGAGGACCAGTAGTGTCTATAGAGAGGACCAGTAGTGTCTATAGAGAGAGGACCAGTAGTGTCTATAGAGAGGACCAGTAGTGTCTGTAGAGAGGACCAGTAGTGTCTATAGAGAGAGGACCAGTAGTGTCTATAGAGAGGACCAGTAGTGTCTATAGAGAGGACCAGTAGTGTCTATAGAGAGGACCAGTAGTGTCTATAGAGAGGACCAGTAGTGTCTATAGAGAGAGGACCAGTAGTGTCTATAGAGAGGACGAGTAGTGTGTATAGAGAGGGACCAGTAGTGTCTATAGAGAGAGGACCAGTAGTGTCTATAGAGAGGACCAGTAGTGTCTGTAGAGAGGACCAGTAGTGTCTATAGAGAGAGACCAGTAGTGTCTATAGAGAGGACCAGTAGTGTCTATAGAGAGGACCAGTAGTGTCTATAGAGAGGACCAGTAGTGTCTATAGAGAGAGGACCAGTAGTGTCTATAGAGAGGACCAGTAGTGTGTATAGAGAGAGGACCAGTAGTGTCTATAGAGAGAGGACCAGTAGTGTCTATAGAGAGGGACCAGTAGTGTCTATAGAGAGAGGACCAGTAGTGTCTATAGAGAGAGGACCAGTAGTGTCTATAGAGAGAAGACCAGTAGTGTCTATAGAGAGGACCAGTAGTATCTATAGAGAGGACCAGTAGTGTCTATAGAGAGGACCAGTAGTGTCTATAGAGAGAGGACCAGTAGTGTCTATAGAGAGGACGAGTAGTGTGTATAGAGAGAGGACCAGTAGTGTCTATAGAGAGAGGACCAGTAGTGTCTATAGAGAGAAGACCAGTAGTGTCTATAGAAAGAGGACCAGTAGTGTCTATAGAGAGGACCAGTAGTGTCTATAGAGAGAGGACCAGTAGTGTCTATAGAGAGGACCAGTAGTGTCTATAGAGAGAGGACCAGTAGTGTCTATAGATAGAGGACCAGTAGTGTCTATAGAGAGAGGAACAGTAGTGTCTATAGAGAGGACCAGTAGTGTCTATAGAGAGAGGACCAGTAGTGTCTATAGAGAGGACCAGTAGTGTCTATAGAGAGAGGACCAGTAGTGTCTATAGAGAGGACCAGTAGTGTCTGTAGAGAGGACCAGTAGTGTCTATAGAGAGAGGACCAGTAGTGTCTATAGAGAGAGGACCAGTAGTGTCTATAGAAGAGGACCAGTAGTGTCTACAGAGAGAGGACCAGTAGTGTCTATAGAGAGGACCAGTAGTGTCTATAGAGAGGGACCAGTAGTGTCTATAGAGAGGACCAGTAGTGTCTATAGAGAGGACCAGTAGTGTCTATAGAGAGGACCAGTAGTGTCTATAGAGAGAGGACCAGTAGTGTCTATAGAGAGGACCAGTAGTGTGTATAGAGAGAGGACCAGTAGTGTCTATAGAGAGGACCAGTAGTGTCTATAGAGAGAGGACCAGTAGTGTCTATAGAGAGGACCAGTAGTGTCTGTAGAGAGGACCAGTAGTGTCTATAGAGAGAGGACCAGTAGTGTCTATAGAGAGGACCAGTAGTGTCTATAGAGAGGACCAGTAGTGTCTATAGAGAGGACCAGTAGTGTCTATAGAGAGAGGACCAGTAGTGTCTATAGAGAGGACGAGTAGTGTGTATAGAGAGAGGACCAGTAGTGTCTATAGAGAGAGGACCAGTAGTGTCTATAGAGAGAGACCAGTAGTGTCTATAGAGAGAGGACCAGTAGTGTCTATAGAGAGAGGACCAGTAGTGTCTATAGAGAGAGGACCAGTAGTGTCTATAGAGAGGACCAGTAGTATCTATAGAGAGGACCAGTAGTGTCTATAGAGAGGACCAGTAGTGTCTATAGAGAGAGGACCAGTAGTGTCTATAGAGAGGACCAGTAGTGTGTATAGAGAGGGACCAGTAGTGTCTATAGAGAGAGGACCAGTAGTGTCTATAGAGAGAGGACCAGTAGTGTCTATAGAGAGAGGACCAGTAGTGTCTATAGAGAGAGACCAGTAGTGTCTATAGAGAGAGACCAGTAGTGTCTATAGAGAGAAGACCAGTAGTGTCTATAGAAAGAGGACCAGTAGTGTCTATAGAGAGGACCAGTAGTGTATATAGAGAGAGGACCAGTAGTGTCTATAGAGAGAGGACCAGTAGTGTCTATAGAGAGGACCAGTAGTGTCTATAGAGAGAGGACCAGTAGTGTCTATAGATAGAGGACCAGTAGTGTCTATAGAGAGGAACAGTAGTGTCTATAGAGAGGACCAGTAGTGTCTATAGAGAGAGGACCAGTAGTGTCTATAGAGAGGACCAGTAGTGTCTATAGAGAGAGGACCAGTAGTGTCTATAGAGAGAGGACCAGTAGTGTCTATAGAAGAGGACCAGTAGTGTCTACAGAGAGAGGACCAGTAGTGTCTATAGAGAGAGGACCAGTAGTGTCTATAGAGAGAGGACCAGTAGTGTCTATAGAGAGGACCAGTAGTGTCTATAGAGAGGACCAGTAGTGTCTATAGAGAGGACCAGTAGTGTCTATAGAGAGAGGACCAGTAGTGTCTATAGAGAGGACCAGTAGTGTGTATAGAGAGAGGACCAGTAGTGTCTATAGAGAGGACCAGTAGTGTCTATAGAGAGAGGACCAGTAGTGTCTATAGAGAGGACCAGTAGTGTCTGTAGAGAGGACCAGTAGTGTCTATAGAGAGAGGACCAGTAGTGTCTATAGAGAGGACCAGTAGTGTCTATAGAGAGGACCAGTAGTGTCTATAGAGAGGACCAGTAGTGTCTATAGAGAGAGGACCAGTAGTGTCTATAGAGAGGACGAGTAGTGTGTATAGAGAGAGGACCAGTAGTGTCTATAGAGAGAGGACCAGTAGTGTCTATAGAGAGAGGACCAGTAGTGTCTATAGAGAGAGGACCAGTAGTGTCTATAGAGAGAGGACCAGTAGTGTCTATAGAGAGAGACCAGTAGTGTCTATAGAGAGAAGACCAGTAGTGTCTATAGAAAGAGGACCAGTAGTGTCTATAGAGAGGACCAGTAGTGTCTATAGAGAGAGGACCAGTAGTGTCTATAGAGAGGACCAGTAGTGTCTATAGAGAGGACCAGTAGTGTCTATAGAGAGAGGACCAGTAGTGTCTATAGATAGAGGACCAGTAGTGTCTATAGAGAGAGGAACAGTAGTGTCTATAGAGAGGACCAGTAGTGTCTATAGAGAGAGGACCAGTAGTGTCTATAGAGAGGACCAGTAGTGTCTATAGAGAGAAGACCAGTAGTGTCTATAGAAAGAGGACCAGTAGTGTCTATAGAGAGGACCAGTAGTGTATATAGAGAGAGGACCAGTAGTGTCTATAGTGTGTCTATAGAGAGGACCAGTAGTGTCTATAGAGAGAGACCAGTAGTGTCTATAGAGAGAGGACCAGTAGTGTCTATAGATAGAGGACCAGTAGTGTCTATAGAGAGGACCAGTAGTGTCTATAGAGAGGACCAGTAGTGTCTATAGAGAGGACCAGTAGTGTCTATAGAGAGGACCAGTAGTGTCTATAGAGAGAGGACCAGTAGTGTCTATAGAGAGGACCAGTAGTGTCTATAGAGAGAGGACCAGTAGTGTCTAGAGAGGACCAGTAGTGTCTATAGAGAGAGGACCAGTAGTGTCTATAGAGAGAGGACCAGTAGTGTCTATAGAGAGGACCAGTAGTGTCTATAGAGAGGACCAGTAGTGTCTATAGAGAGGACCAGTAGTGTCTATAGAGAGAGGACCAGTAGTGTCTATAGAGAGGACCAGTAGTGTGTATAGAGAGAGGACCAGTAGTGTCTATAGAGAGGACCAGTAGTGTCTATAGAGAGGACCAGTAGTGTCTATAGAGAGGACCAGTAGTGTCTGTAGAGAGGACCAGTAGTGTCTATAGAGAGAGGACCAGTAGTGTCTATAGAGAGGACCAGTAGTGTCTATAGAGAGGACCAGTAGTGTCTATAGAGAGGACCAGTAGTGTCTATAGAGAGAGGACCAGTAGTGTCTATAGAGAGGACGAGTAGTGTGTATAGAGAGAGGACCAGTAGTGTCTATAGAGAGAGGACCAGTAGTGTCTATAGAGAGAGGACCAGTAGTGTCTATAGAGAGAGGACCAGTAGTGTCTATAGAGAGAGGACCAGTAGTGTCTATAGAGAGAGACCAGTAGTGTCTATAGAGAGAAGACCAGTAGTGTCTATAGAAAGAGGACCAGTAGTGTCTATAGAGAGGACCAGTAGTGTCTATAGAGAGAGGACCAGTAGTGTCTATAGAGAGAGGACCAGTAGTGTCTATAGAGAGGACCAGTAGTGTCTATAGAGAGAGGACCAGTAGTGTCTATAGATAGAGGACCAGTAGTGTCTATAGAGAGAGGAACAGTAGTGTCTATAGAGAGGACCAGTAGTGTCTATAGAGAGAGGACCAGTAGTGTCTATAGAGAGGACCAGTAGTGTCTATAGAGAGAGGACCAGTAGTGTCTATAGAGAGGACCAGTAGTGTCTGTAGAGAGGACCAGTAGTGTCTGTAGAGAGGACCAGTAGTGTCTATAGAGAGAGGACCAGTAGTGTCTATAGAAGAGGACCAGTAGTGTCTACAGAGAGAGGACCAGTAGTGTCTATAGAGAGAGGACCAGTAGTGTCTATAGAGAGAGGACCAGTAGTGTCTATAGAGAGGACCAGTAGTGTCTATAGAGAGGACCAGTAGTGTCTATAGAGAGAGGACCAGTAGTGTCTATAGAGAGGACCAGTTGTGTCTATAGAGAGGACCAGTAGTGTCTATAGAGAGGACCAGTAGTGTCTATAGAGAGAGGACCAGTAGTGTCTATAGAGAGGACCAGTAGTGTCTATAGAGAGAAGACCAGTAGTGTCTATAGAGAGGACCAGTAGTGTCTATAGAGGGGACCAGTAGTGTCTGTAGAGAGGACCAGTAGTGTCTATAGAGAGGACCAGTAGTTTCTATAGAGAGGACCAGTTTTGTCTATAGAGAGAGGACCAGTAGTGTCTATAGAGAGAGGACCAGTAGTGTCTATAGAGAGAGGACCAGTAGTGTCTATAGAGAGAAGACCAGTAGTGTCTATAGACAGAAGACCAGTAGTGTCTATAGAAAGAGGACCAGTAGTGTCTATAGAGAGGACCAGTAGTGTCTATAGAGAGAGGACCAGTAGTGTCTATAGAGAGAGGACCAGTAGTGTCTATAGAGAGAGGACCAGTAGTGTCTATAGAGAAGACCAGTAGTGTCTATAGAGAGAGGACCAGTAGTGTCTATAGAGAGAGGACCAGTAGTGTCTATAGAGAGAGGACCAGTAGTGTCTATAGAGAGGACCAGTAGTGTCTATAGAGAGAGGACCAGTAGTGTCTATAGAGAGAGGACCAGTAGTGTCTATAGAGAGAGGACCAGTAGTGTCTATAGAGAGAGGACCAGTAGTGTCTATAGAGAGAGGACCAATATTGTCTGTAGAGAGGACCAGTAGTGTCTGTAGAGAGGACCAGTAGTGTCTTTAGAGAGGACCAGTAGTGTCTATAGAGAAGACCAGTAGTGTCTATAGAGAGAGGACCAGTAGTGTCTATAGAGAGGACCAGTAGTGTCTATAGAGAGGACCAGTAGTGTCTATAGAGAAGACCAGTAGTGTCTATAGAGAGAGGACCAGTAGTGTCTATAGAGAGGACCAGTAGTGTCTATAGAGAGGACCAGTAGTGTCTATAGAGAGAGGACCAGTAGTGTCTATAGAGAGAGGACCAGTAGTGTCTATAGAGAGGACCAGTAGTGTCTATAGAGAAGACCAGTAGTGTCTATAGAGAGAGGACCAGTAGTGTCTATAGAGAGGACCAGTAGTGTCTATAGAGAGGACCAGTAGTGTCTATAGAGAAGACCAGTAGTGTCTATAGAGAGAGGACCAGTAGTGTCTATAGAGAGGACCAGTAGTGTCTATAGAGAGGACCAGTAGTGTCTATAGAGAGAGGACCAGTAGTGTCTATAGAGAGAGGACCAGTAGTGTCTATAGAGAGGACCAGTAGTGTCTATAGAGAGGACCAGTAGTGTCTGTAGAGAGGACCAGTAGTGTCTATAGAGAGAGGACCAGTAGTGTCTATAGAGAGAGGACCAGTAGTGTCTATAGAGAGGACCAGTAGTGTCTATAGAGAGGACCAGTAGTGTCTATAGAGAGGACCAGTAGTGTCTATAGAGAGGACCAGTAGTGTCTAGAGAGAGGACCAGTAGTGTCTATAGAGAGGACCAGTAGTGTCTAGAGAGAGTACCAGTAGTGTCTGTTGAGAGACCAGTAGTGGCAATTTATTGTTTATTTTGCGTCCCAAAGCCCCCTCTGGTTCCTTATGTTCCCCGGTCCAAAAATTGGTGCACTATGTAGGGAATAGGTTGATATTTGGGTTGCAGCCAAAACTCCTTGTCATTTTGCTGAATTAATTCATGAATGTATTTGGTGACAGATGTGAAATTAAATATGGTGTCACAACATTTTTTCTTAATTTGTAAAAACAAAGTGTTTCATTGTCATTAATGACAACTGTTAGATCAATAAACTACACTTCTTCAATGTTTTGTCGTTTTAGGAGCAGCAGAATCTGGGGCGGAGGACCAATACCTGACATGGGGGGGTGGGGGGGTCTGAGGTGGCGGCAGACAGAGAGACACGGAGGAAGAAGAATCCAGGGTTTACAGTCAACACAGGTGAGTTCCTTTCCTCATTAAACTATCTCACCCTTTTCCCAATGCAGAGCCTGGGCTCTAAACTCTGGGATAGTGTTTGGTTGGTCCTACTTGTTATAAACTCTGGGACAGTGTTTGGTTGGTTCTACTTGTTATAAACTCTGGGATAGTGTTTGGTTGGTTCTACTTGCTATAAACACTGGGATAGTGTTAGTGCAGGGTAGCCTAGTGGTTAGAGCATTGGACTAGTAACTGGAAGGTTGCAAGTTCAAAACCCCAAACTGACAAAGTACAAATCTGTCGTTCTGCCCCTGAACAGGCAGTTAACCCACTGTTCCTAGGCCATCATTGAAAATAAGAATTTGTGCTTAACTGACTTGCCTAATTAAATAAAGGTAAAATAAAATAAATAGTGTTTGTTTAGTTCTACTTGTTATAAACTCTGGGATAGTGTTTGGTTGGTCCTACTTGCTATAAACTCTGGGATATTGTTTGGTTGGTCCTACTTGTTATAAACACTGGGATAGTGTTTGGTTGGTCCTACTTGCTATAAACTCTGGGATAGTGTTTGGTTCGTCCTACTTGCTCTAAACTCTGGGATATTGTTTGGTTGGTCCTACTTGTTATAAACACTGGGATAGTGTTTGGTTGGTCAACATATTTGGTTTGCAGGCTTACATATGAAGACCATTGTATCCATCAGTTGGACAAATATGCAATACAGTTGGCCCGGTTGGTTTAGGTTGGCTGCTGTAGGCGGAGGGAGGGGGAGGGAGGGAGGGAGGGAGGGAGGGAGGGAGGGAGGGAGGGAGGGAGGGAGGGAGGGAGGGAGGGAGGGAGGGAGGGAGGGAGGGAGGGAGGGAGGGAGGGAGGGAGTGTGGTGTTGGGAGCCTTCTTGAGTCCCATGACTAATGCCAGGAGGGGGTTCTTATTAAATATCTTGACCTCCAGACGAACTTTGCTAGCATTCCTTTACTAGTTCATCTTTAAACCCCTCCCCCCATTCATTTTCTAGATAGCATTTTCCCTAAAGATGTTCTGTGTTTAATAAATACATAAATAATGTGTAACAAAGATAATTATTATAACACGAAATATTAAATAAATTAATAAATACTAATTAACTTTGACGACATTGTGAAATTAAAATTTGACATTTTCTTTAAGCGAGAATGCATGCAGGCAGATTTTGGTTCATTTGACAATTTTCTTTCCAGTTTGATTAATGAGTCTAATATGCTTCCAAAGCCAACATGTGAATGAATCGCCCTCTGTAATATATATTAAGAACACTTTTGAGAAAGATGCTGATTGGCTTATGAAATGGTACAGGACTCATGCTGGGGTCCATTAGCATGGCAGGCTAATCTGATAGGCTAGTCATCTATAGCTGAAAGTAACACGTATTTATCTGTTTGGCTAATATGGCTCTATTGTAAACATGCTCTTCTTGTTTCTACATGTTGTCTCACCTGTTTTTTAACAGAAAATATGTATTAAGGTTAGTTTTTTTCCCCATAATACAATATAAAATACACAATAAACACTATCTCAATATATATATATATATATACATACACATATTAGAACACAAAAGCATACTGGTAAGCACAAGTAAAACCACAAAAAAATCCCTCTTCCCTCTTCCTCTCTCCCCTCTTCCTCTCTCCCTCTTCCTCTCTCCCACTTCCTCTCCCCCCTCTCCCCTCTCTTCCTCTCCCCCCTTCCTCTCCCCTCTCTCCCCTCCTTCCTCTCTCCCCTCTTCCTCTCCCCTCTCTCCCCTCCTTCCTCTCTCCCCTCTTCCTCTCCCCCTCTCTCCCCCTCCTTCCTCTCTCCCCTCTTCCGCTCTTCCGCTCTCCTCTCCCTCCCCTTCCTCTCCCCTCTCTCCTCTCTTCCTCTCCCCTCTCTCCCCCTCCTTCCTCTCTCCCCTCTTCCGCTCCCCTCTCTCCCTCCTTCCTCTCTCCCCTCTTCCTCATCTCTCCCCTCTTCCTCTCTCCGCTCCCTTCCACCCAGCCTGGGACACCAGAATGTGAGTTAATCCCAGCAGCCGTCTGGGTCTGTTAACATCAGAATGTGAGTTATTCCCAGCAGCCCTCTGGGTCGGTCTGTTAACATCAGAATGTGAGTTATACCCAGCAGCCCTCAGCCCTCTGGGTCGGTCTGTTAACATCAGAATGTGAGTTATTCCCAGCAGCCCTCTGGGTCAGTCTGTTAACATCAGAATGTGAGTTATTCCCAGCAGCCCTCTGGGTCTGTTAACATCAGAATGTGAGTTATTCCCAGCAGCCCTCTGGGTCTGTTAACATCAGAATGTGAGTTATTCCCAGCAGCCCTCTGGGTCGGTCTGTTAACATCAGAATGTGAGTTATTCCCAGCAGCCCTCTGGGTCGGTCTGTTAACATCAGAATGTGAGTTATTCCCAGCAGCCCTCTGGGTCGGTCTGTTAACATCAGAATGTGAGTTATTCCCAGCAGCCCTCAGCCCTCTGGGTCGGTCTGTTAACATCAGAATGTGAGATATTCCCAGCAGCCCTCAGCCCTCTGGGTCGGTCTGTTAACATCAGAATGTGAGTTATTCCCAGCAGCCCTCAGCCCTCTGGGTCGGTCTGTTAACATCAGAATGTGAGTTATTCCCAGCAGCCCTCAGCCCTCTGGGTCGGTCTGTTAACATCAGAATGTGAGTTATTCCCAGCAGCCCTCAGCCCTCTGGGTCGGTCTGTTAACATCAGAATGTGAGTTATTCCCAGCAGCCCTCAGCCCTCTGGGTCGGTCTGTTAACATCAGAATGTGAGTTATTCCAAGCAGCCCTCTGGGTCGGTCTGTTAACACAATAGTGCACCAAATGTGCTTCGCTTGAACAATAGCCCCGCCCTTCCAAATATCAAGAGATTTGACTCCACACTCTCACTGGAAGACTAAAAGAGGCTGTGCTGCTCAACCAGTGGGAGGGAGGGAACAAGATAAAGGAGGGGGGGGGGCTTAAACCAAAAGAACCAGGGTTTGGTATTGCATTGTAACAGAACAGTAGCCATATTAACTATACTATTCCAGATTTGAATTATACATGGTCTCTCTATCTCTGTATCTCTATATGTCTATATCTCTATACCTCTGTATCTGTATCTCTATACCTCTATATCTCTATACCTCCGTATCTCTATACCTCCGTATCTCTATATCTCTAGATCTCTATATCTCTATATAACTCTATCTTTATACCTCTATACCTCTGTATCTCTATATCTCTATACCTCCGTATCTCTAAATCTCTATATAACTGTATCTCTATATCTCTATATAACTGTATCTCTATATCTCTATACCTCTATATAACTGTACCTCTATACCTCTATATCTCTATACCTCAGTATCTCTATACCTCTATATCTCTATGCCTCTATACCTCCGTGTCTCTATATCTCTATATAACTATATCTCTATATAACTGTATCTTTATACCTCTATACCTCTATATCTCTATATAACTGTACCTCTATATCTCTATATAACTCTATCGCTATACCTCTATATCTCTATATCTATGTATCTCTATACTTCTATACCTCTCTATACCTCTATACCTCTATACCTCTATATCTCTATATAACTATATCGCTATACCTCTATATCTCTATATCTTTATATCTCTATATCTTTATATCTCTATACCTCTATATCTCTATATCTCTATACCTCTATATCTCTATACCTCTATACCTCTCTATACCTCTATACCTCTATATAACTATATCGCTATACCTCTATATCTCTATATCTTTATATCTCTATATCTTTATATCTCTATACCTCTATATCTCTATATCTCTATACCTCTATATCTCTATACCTCTATACGTCTATATCTCTATATAACTGTACCTCTATATCTCTATATAACTCTATCGCTATACCTCTATATCTCTATATCTCTGTATCTCTATATCTCTGTATCTCTATACCTCTATACCTCTCTATACCTCTATACCTCTTATCTCTATATAACTATTTCACTATACCGCTATATCTCTATATCTTTATATCTCTATATCTTTATATCTCTCTACCTCTATATCTCTATACCTCTATACCTCTATATCTCTATACCTCTATATCGCTATACCTCTATACCTCCGTATCTCTATACCTCTATATCTCTGTATATTTTATACCTCTGTACCTCCATATGACTGTATCTCTATATCTCTATATATTCAATTCAATTCAAGGGGCTTTATTGGCATGGGAAACATGTGTTAACATTGCCAAAGCAAGTGTGTTAGATAATATATAAAGTGAATATATAAAGTGAAATAAACAATACAAATTAACAGTAGACATCACACATACAGAAGTTTCAAAACAATAAAGACAATCCAAATGTCATATTATATATATATATACAGTGTATTAACAATGTACAAATGGTTAAAGGATACAAGATAAAATAAATAAGCATAAATATGGGTTGTATTTACAATGGTGTTTGTTTTTCATTGGTTGCCCTTTTCTCGTGGCAACAGGTCACAAATCTTGCTGCTGTGATGGCACACTGTGGAATTTCACCCAGTAGATATGGGAGTTTTTCAAAATTGGATTTGTTTTCGAATTCTTTGTGGATAGGTGTAATCTGAGGGAAATATGTCTCTCTAATATGGTCATCTGTATCTTCTTACCTCTCTATCTCTATATCTCTCTCTCTATATCTCTATACCTCTATATCTATATACCTCTGTATCTCTATATCTCTGTATCTCTATACCTCCTTATCTCTATATCTCTATATCTCTGTATCTTCTTACTTCTCTATACCTCTATATCTCTATACCTCTATATAACTATATCTCTATATCTCTGTACCTCTATACCACTATATCTCTATACCTCTATATCTCTATACCTCTATATCTCTATACCTCTATGTAACTATATCTCTATATCTCTATACCTCTATATCTCTATATCTCTGTATCTCTATATCTCTGTACCTCTATACCTCTATATCTCTATACCTCTATATCTCTATACCTCTATATCTCTATACCTCTATATAACTATATCTCTATATCTCTATACCTCTATATCTCTATACCTCTATATAACTATATCTCTATATCTCTGCATCTTCTTACCTCTCTATCTATATATCTCTATCTCTATACCTCTATATCTCTATACCTCTATCTCTATATCTCTATATCTCTCTACCTCTATACCTCTATATCTCTGTATCTCTATATCTCTATATAACTGTATCTCTATATCTCTATACCTCCGTATCTCTATACCTCTGTATCTCTATACCTCTGTATCTCTATATCTCTCTATATCTCTGTGTCTTCTTACCTCTATATCTCCATATCTCTATATCTTTATATCTCTATATCTCTATTTTTATTTCTATATCTCTATCTCTATATCTCTATATTACTGTATCTCTATATCTCTATACCTCCTTATCTCTATATCTCTATATCTCTGTATCTTCTTACTTCTCTATACCTCTATATCTCTATACCTCTATATAACTATATCTCTATATCTCTGTACCTCTATACCTCTATATCTCTATACCTCTATATCTCTATACCTCTATATCTCTATACCTCTATGTAACTATATCTCTATATCTCTATACCTCTATATCTCTATATCTCTGTATCTCTATATCTCTGTACCTCTATACCTCTATATCTCTATACCTCTATATCTCTATACCTCTATATCTCTATACCTCTATATAACTATATCTCTATATCTCTATACCTCTATATCTCTATACCTCTATATAACTATATCTCTATATCTCTGCATCTTCTTACCTCTCTATCTATATATCTCTATCTCTATACCTCTATATCTCTATACCTCTATCTCTATATCTCTATATCTCTCTACCTCTATACCTCTATATCTCTGTATCTCTATATCTCTATATAACTGTATCTCTATATCTCTATACCTCCGTATCTCTATACCTCTCTATCTCTATACCTCTGTATCTCTATATCTCTCTATATCTCTGTGTCTTCTTACCTCTATATCTCCATATCTCTATATCTTTATATCTCTATATCTCTATTTTTATTTCTATATCTCTATCTCTATATCTCTATATTACTGTATCTCTATATCTCTATACCTCCTTATCTCTATACCTCTGTATCTCTGTATCTATATCTTTATATCTCTGTATCTCTATACCTCTATATCTCTATATCTCTATATCTTTATATCTCTGTACATCTATATCTCTATATCTTTATATCTCTGTATCTCTATATTTTTATTTCTATATATCTCTATCTCTATCTTTAAATCTCTGTATCTATATCTTTATACCTCTTTATCTCTGTATCTCTGTATCTCTATATGTCTGTACCTCTATATCTCTGTATCTCTATACCTCTATGTCTTTGTATATCTATATCTCTGTACCTCTATATCTCTATACCTCTATATCTTTATGTCTCTGTATCTCTGTATCTCTATATCTCTGTACCTCTATATCTCTATATCTTTATATCTCTGTATCTCTATATCTCTATTTTTATTTCTATATATCTCTATCTCTATATCTTTAAATCTCTGTATCTATATCATTATATCTCTGTATCTCTATATCTCTTTGTATTTCTGTATCTCTCTCTCCCTATACCATCTCTCTCTCTCTCTCTTGTTCAGTGTCGTTGTTTACTGCGCAGTAATATCTGTCATAGCGAGCTGGTCACATGGTTCTTGTCCTGTGCTAGACTGGCATGGTGCCTTGGCCAGGGCAGACTCCTAAATGGCCCCTTATTTCCCGACAGGTTTGACCAAGGCTAACCAGGGTCCATAGGGGTCTTGGTCAAATCTAGTGTAATACATAGGGAATGGGTGGCAGCTGGCTGTTCCTTGTATATAGGGGTAGCCTAGTGGTTAGAGCATTGGACTAGTAACCGAAAGGTTGTTCAAACCCATGAGCTGACAAGGTACAAATCTGTCGTTCTGCCCCTGAACAGGCAGTTAACCCACTGTTCCTAGGCCGTCATTGAAAATAAGAATTTGTTCTTAACTGACTTGCCTGGTTAAATAAAGGTAAAATAAAAAAAACATAGATATATATTATATATTTATATATACCTTGTATATTAGTCTATTAGTCTAGCTTCACCCCACACTCACTAGAAGTCAGTGTGAAGCATTTAAGCCTCAGTCATTTATCTATGTCTGTGTCCTTGACAGAGATAATATATGGTCTGTCTGCATAGCTATTTGACTGTCTCATCTCATATGGAGAATCTGATCCATACGTGATGTCTGACAACCTAGCTTCTCATTTAACATACAGTTGATGAAGGCTTGTTAAGAGGGTATTACCATATGAGAGAGGGAGAGAGAGAGAGAGAGGGAGAGAGAGAGAGAGACAGAGAGAGAGAGAGAGAGAGCACAGACTCAGTGAGCACAGACTCAGTGAGCACAGTCAAGAGAGGACAGTCTGGCTATAGAAACCGGTCGTCACAGACACACCTGGCTGCCCAGAGAGGACAGTCTGGCTATAGAAACCGGTCGTCACAGACACACCTGGCTGCCCAGAGAGGACAGTCTGGCTATAGAAACCGGTCGTCACAGACAAACCTGGCTGCCCAGAGAGGACAGTCTGGCTATAGAAACCGGTCGTCACAGACACACCTGGCTGCCCAGAGAGGACAGTCTGGCTATAGAAACCGGTCGTCACAGACACACCTGGCTGCCCAGAGAGGACAGTCTGGCTATAGAAACCGGTCGTCACAGACAAACCTGGCTGCCCAGAGAGGACAGTCTGGCTATAGAAACCGGTCGTCACAGACACACCTGGCTGCCCAGAGAGGACAGTCTGGCTATAGAGACCGGTCGTCACAGACAAACCTGGATGCCCAGAGAGGACAGTCTGGCTATAGAGACCGGTCGTCACAGACAAACCTGGCTGCCCAGAGAGGACAGTCTGGCTATAGAGACCGGTCGTCACAGACAAACCTGGCTGCCCAGAGAGGACAGTCTGGCTATAGAGACCGGTCGTCACAGACAAACCTGGCTGCCCAGAGAGGACAGTCTGGCTATAGAGACCGGTCGTCACAGACAAACCTGGCTGCCCAGAGAGGACAGTCTGGCTATAGAGACCGGTCGTCACAGACAAACCTGGCTGCCCAGAGAGGACAGTCTGGCTATAGAGACCGGTCGTCACAGACAAACCTGGCTGCCCAGAGAGGACAGTCTGGCTATAGAGACCGGTCGTCACAGACAAACCTGGCTGCCCAGAGAGGACAGTCTGGCTATAGAGACCGGTCGTCACAGACAAACCTGGCTGCCCAGAGAGGACAGTCTGGCTATAGAGACCGGTCGTCACAGACAAACCTGGCTGCCCAGAGAGGACAGTCTGGCTATAGAGACCGGTCGTCACAGACAAACCTGGCTGCCCAGAGAGGACAGTCTGGCTGCCAGAGAGGACAGTCTGGCTGCCCAGAGAGGACAGTCTGGCGATAGAGACCGGTCGTCACAGACAAACCTGGCTGCCCAGAGAGGACAGTCTGGCTATAGAGACCGGTCGTCACAGACAAACCTGGCTGCCCAGAGAGGACAGGCTGTGCTCACTCTGCTCCAGGGGAGCGGTAGAGACAGAGCTGCATTTCCCATTACACTGTGACAAATACTCAGACCTAAGAGAATATTTCTTTCCCAAAATTATAATTCAATACAAAGAATTTGAAACTATAAAAGATGAAGAAAAACTCCAATATTTATTGGGTGAAAAGCCAAAATGTGCAGTTTAGGCAGCCAAATATGTGTCCTCCTGCCACAACCTGAGGGACAGCCAGTGAAAAGTACAAAGTCATGTCGATAATATTTCCCATCTTGTTTTGTTTTGTCTTTCATACCAGGTCATGTGTCTTCTCAGTCATGTTGACACTGGTCCACTACCAGGTCATGTGTCTTCTCAGTCATGTTGACACTGGTCTACTACCAGGTCATGTGTCTTCTCAGTCATGTTGACACTGGTCCACTACCAGGTCATGTGTCTTCTCAGTCATGTTGACACTGGTCCACTACCATGTCATGTGTCTTCTCAGTCATGTTGACACTGGTCTACTACCAGGTCATGTGTCTTCTCTATCATGCTGACACTGGTCCACTACCAGGTCATGTGTCTTCTCTATCATGCTGACACTGGTCTACTACCAGGTCATGTGTCTTCTCTATCATGTTGACACTGGTCCACTACCAGGTCATGTGTCTTCTCTATCATGCTGACACTGGTCCACTACCATGTCATGTGTCTTCTCAGTCATGTTGACACTGGTCTACTACCAGGTCATGTGTCTTCTCAGTCATGTTGACACTGGTCCACTACCAGGTCATGTGTCTTCTCAGTCATGTTGACACTGGTCCACTACCAGGTCATGTGTCTTCTCAGTCATGATGACACTGGTCTACTACCATGTCATGTGTCTTCTCAGTCATGTTGACACTGGTCTACTACCAGGTCATGTGTCTTCTCAGTCATGTTGACACTGGTCCATTACCATTGCTTTAATGTATTGTCGTTCTGATTAATATTGTTGTTGTAGTTGTTGTTAATGGTAATCCCATGTCCACTACTACTATTATTATTGCTGTTGGTCCCACCATTTATTTATATATAAATATATATATATATTGAGGATTTAATGTCTTCTTTTACCTCATATTCTATTGTAGTGTCCAGCTGTAGCAGCAAACAGGCCCTTAAAACACAGTGTCCCCTTCCTGTCTCACAGTACAGTACTCTGTCTCCCTCCCTGTCTCACAGTACAGTACTCTGTCTCCCTCCCTGTCTCACAGTACAGTACTCTGTCTCCCTCCCTGTCTCACAGTACAGGGATACGACTCTCTCTCCCTCGCTCTTTCCACTAGGTGATGTGTTTTTGATGATTTGGTTGGGCCAGATTGAGTCTCTATGGGGTTGGTTTGGGTTAGTGAACTGAGCCTCAGAACCAGCTGGCTGAGTGCTGTCCTGAGTCTCTATGGGGTTGGTTTGGGTTAGTGAACTGAGCCTCAGAACCAGCTGGCTGAGTGCTGTCCTGAGTCTCTATGGGGTTGGTTTGGGTTAGTGAACTGAGCCTCAGAACCAGCTGGCTGAGTGCTGTCCTGAGTCTCTATGGGGTTGGTTTGGGTTAGTGAACTGAGCCTCAGAACCAGCTGGCTGAGTGCTGTCCTGAGTCTCTATGGGGTTGGTTTGGGTTAGTGAACTGAGCCTCAGAACCAGCTGGCTGACTGCTGTCCTGAGGCTCTATGGGGTTGGTTTGGGTTAGTGAACTGAGCCTCAGAACCAGCTGGCTGACTGCTGTCCTGAGGCTCTATGGGGTTGGTTTGGGTTAGTGAACTGAGCCTCAGAACCAGCTGGCTGACTGCTGTCCTGAGGCTCTATGGGGTTGGTTTGGGTTAGTGAACTGAGCCTCAGAACCAGCTGGCTGAGTGCTGTCCTGAGTCTCTATGGGGTTGGTTTGGGTTAGTGAACTGAGCCTCAGAACCAGCTGGCTGAGTGCTGTCCTGAGTCTCTATGGGGTTGGTTTGGGTTAGTGAACTGAGCCTCAGAACCAGCTGGCTGACTGCTGTCCTGAGGCTCTATGGGGTTGGTTTGGGTTAGTGAACTGAGCCGCAGAACCAGCTGGCTGACTGCTGTCCTGAGGCTCTATGGGGTTGGTTTGGGTTAGTGAACTGAGCCTCAGAACCAGCTGGTGGTCTGCTGTCCTGAGTCTCTATGGGGTTGGTTTGGGTTAGTGAACTGAGCCTCAGAACCAGCTGGCTGAGGGGACTCTTCTCTTGTTTCATCTCTTGACATTGTAGGGCTGTGTGATGAAGAGTGATGAAGATGGTTGTAAAATGTGCTGGCTCTTTTTTTCTATTTGATTGAGGAGGTGGTTTTGGCCCAGTTCTGCTCTACAGGCGTTATTTAGAGTTATTCTTTGCAAAACTCTGCGTTAAGTATTTCGATTAGATGTTTGTCCCATTTGGTAAATTCATTGTTAGAGAACGGGGCCCTTAACTCCTATATAAAGGAATTGGTTCGAGAACTGATTGGAAAATGTTGAGCCAGATTCTAATTGGAATTCTGATTTTAATGTTCTGATTAATGGCATAGAATGTTCTTTATGTCTCTCAGCTCGTTCACATGTGAAAGCTTCCTGTGTTGCTGATATTTAGTCCTAGATAAGTGTCGTTTTTGGTGTGTTCTAATACAACTGTGTCCAAATAGAATTTATATTTGTGATCCTGATTTCCAGACCTCTTTTAGAATATCATTCTAGTCAGTTCTTTTCTTTAGGTTAAGGGTCAGAGCTCAGGTCTGATTAACGGTCAGAGCCCAGGTCTGACAGAACCTGTGGTTAACGGTCAGAGCCCAGGTCTGACAGAACCTGTGGTTAACGATCAGAGCCCAGGTCTGACAGAACCTGCCCAGGTCTGACAGAACCTGTGGTTAACGATCAGAGCCCATGTCTGACAGAACCTGTGGTTAACGATCAGAGCCCATGTCTGACAGAACCTGTGATTAACGGTCAGAGCCCAGGTCTGACAGAACCTGTGATTAACGGTCAGAGCCCAGACAGAACCTGTGATTAACGATCAGAGCCCAGGTCTGACAGAACCTGTGGTTAACGATCAGAGCCCATGTCTGACAGAACCTGTGATTAACGGTCAGAGCCCAGGTCTGACAGAACCTGTGGTTAACGGTCAGAGCCCATGTCTGACAGAACCTGTGATTAACGGTCAGAGCCCAGGTCTGACAGAACCTGTGATTAAGAACCTGGATCAGAGCCCAGACAGAACCTGTGATTAACGATCAGAGCCCAGGTCTGACAGAACCTGTGATTAACGGTCAGAGCCCAGGTCTGACAGAACCTGTGGTTAACGGTCAGAGTCCAGGTCTGACAGAACCTGTGATTAACAGTCAGAGCCCAGGTCAGACAGAACCTGTGGTTAACGGTCAGAGCCCAGGTCTGACAGAACCTGTGGTTAACAGTCAGAGCCCAGGTCTGACAGAACCTGTGGTTAACAGTCAGAGCCCAGGTCAGACAGAACCTGTGGTTAATCAGGCCCAGGTCAGACAGAACCTGCCCAGAGCAGAAGAACCCGTGGTTAACGGTCAGAGCCCAGGTCTGACAGAACCTGTGGTTAATGATCAGAGCCCAGACAGAACCTGTGGTTAACGGTCAGAGCCCAGACCGAACCTGTGGTTAACGGTCAGAGCCCAGACAGAACCCGTGGTTAACGGTCAGAGCCCAGGTCTGACAGAACCTGTGGTTAACGATCAGAGCCCAGACAGAACCTGTGGTTAACGGTCAGAGCCCAGACAGAACCTGTGGTTAACGGTCAGAGCCCAGACAGAACCTGTGATTAACGGTCAGAGCCCAGGTCTGATTAACGGTCAGAGCCCAGGTCTGATTAACAGTCAGAGCCCAGGTCTGACAGAACCTGTGATTAACGGTCAGAGCCCAGGTCTGATTAACGGTCAGAGCCCAGGTCTGATTAACGGTCAGAGTCCAGGTCTGACAGAACCTGAGGTTAACAGTCAGAGCCCAGGTCTGACAGAACCTGTGATTATTAACGGTCAGAGCCCAGGTCTGATTAATTAACGGTCAGAGCCCAGGTCTGACAGAACCTGTGATTAACGGTCAGAGCCCAGACAGAACCTGTGATTAACGGTCAGAGCCCAGGTCTGACAGAACCTGTGGTTGACGGTCAGAGCCCAGGTCTGACAGAACCTGTGGTTGACGATCAGAGCCCAGACAGAACCTGTGTTTAACAGTCTGAGGCCAGGTCTGACAGAACCTTTGATTAACGGTCAGAGCCCAGGTCTGACAGAACCTGTGCAGATGATCTAGGTGCTTCTGTAACTCCTCCTTAGTGGGAAACAGCAGCATCAGGTCATCTGTCTACAGCAGACCCTCCTTAGTGGGAGACAGCAGATCCTCCTTAGTGGAAGACAACAGAACCTCCTTAGTGGGAGACAGCAGACCCTCCTTAGTGAGAGACAGCAGACCCTCCTTAGTGGGAGACAGCAGACCCTCCTTAGTGGGAGACAACATACCCTCCTTAGTGGGAGACAGCAGACCCTCCTTAGTGGGAGACAGCAGACCTTCCTTAGTGGGAGAAAGCAGACCCTCCTTAGTGGGAGACAGCAGACCCTCCTTAGTGGGAGACAGCAGACCCTCCTTAGTGGGAGAAAGCAGACCCTCCTTAGTTGGAGAAAGCAGACCCTCCTTAGTGGGAGACAGCAGACCCTCCTTAGTGGGAGACTGCAGACCCTCCTTAGTGGGAGAAAGCAGACCCTCCTTAGTGGGAGACAGCAGACCCTCCTTAGTGGGAGACAACAGACCCTCCTTAGTGGGAGACAGCAGCACCAGGTCATCTGTCTACAGCAGACCCTCCTTAGTGGGAGACAACAGACCCTCCTTAGTGGGAGACAGCAGACCCTCCTTAGTGGGAGACAACAGACCCTCCTTAGTGGGAGACAACAGACCCTCCTTAGTGGGAGACAGCAGACCCTCCTTAGTGGGAGACAGCAGACCCTCCTTAGTGGGAGACAGCAGACCCTCCTTAGTGGGAGACAGCAGACCCTCCTTAGTGGGAGACAGCAGACCCTCCTTAGTGGGAGACAACAGACCCTCCTTAGTGGGAGACAGCAGACCCTCCTTAGTGGGAGACAGCAGACCCTCCTTAGTGGGAGACAGCAGAACCTCCTTAGTGCGTGACAGGAGACCCTCCTTAGTGGGAGACAACAGACCCTCCTTAGTGGGAGACAGCAGACCCTCCTTAGTTGGAGACAGCAGACCCTCCTTAGTGGGAGCACCAGGCCATTTGCGTACAGAAGACACTTGATTTCAGTGTTGTGTCGGGTGATACCAGGTGCTTCCGATTCTTCTAATGTTTTTTTGCCAATTCATTAATGTAGATGTTAAATAGTGTTGGGCTTATTGGGCAGCCCTGTTTTACTCCCCGTCCCTGAGAGAAGAAGTCTGTTTGCTTGTTGTTAACTCATTAATGTAGATGTTAAATAGTGTTGGACTTATTGGGCAGCCCTGTTTCACTCCCCGTCCCTGAGAGAAGAAGTCTGTTTGCTTGTTGTTAACTCATTAATGTAGATGTTAAATAGTGTTGGGCTTTTTGGGCAGCCCTGTTTTACTCCCCGTCCTTGATTGAAGAAGTCTGTTTGCTTGTTGTTAATTCATTAATGTAGATGTTAAATAGTGTTGGGCTTATTGGGCAGCCCTGTTTTACTCCCCGTCCCTGAGAGAAGAAGTCTGTTGGCTTGTTGCCAATTCATTAATGTAGATGTTAAATAGTGTTGGGCTTATTGGACAGCCCTGTTTTACTCCCCGTCCCTGAGAGAAGAAGTCTGTTTGCTTGTTGTTAACTCATTAATGTAGATGTTAAATAGTGTTGGGCTTATTGGGCAGCCCTGTTTCACTCCCCGTCCCTGAGAGAAGAAGTCTGTTTTTGTTTTTAGTGTACTTTGATTTAATAACATATGTTTTCCCTCCATTACCCCTTTCTATTAGTCTATAAAAAGACCTTTGTGCCAAATTAAATCAAATGCTTTCTTGAAGTCTACAAAACATGAGTAGAATTGTGCCCTTTGTTTCGGTTGTCTTGTTTGTCAATTAGAGTGTGGAGGGTGGAAATGTGAGAATCTGGCTTCTGCTCAGAACGGGAATGACGTAGTCTGCTATTTATGATACTGCAGAGAATTGTCCCCAAGTTTCTATTATCGCAAATTCCTCTGTAATTATTTGGGTCAAATTTGTCTCCGTTTTTAAAAGATTGGTGTGATCATTCCTTGGTTCCAAATATCGTGGAAAATAACCTGCTGTGAGGATAATGTTGAATTTGTGGTCTTTATATTTGATAACTTCATTTAAAATACCATCAGAACCACAGGCCTTTTTGGTTTGGAGAGTGTAGTTTTTCCAATAATTATTGTTCTGTAATTCTGTCTGTCTCGCTGTGTCTCTCTGTCTCTCTCTCTCTGTCTCTCTCTCTGTCTCTGTCTCTCTGTCTCTGTCTCTGTCTCTCTCTCTCTCTCTCTCTCTCTCTCTCTCTGTCTCTGTATCTCTCTCTCTCTCTCTCTCTCTGTCTCTGTCTCTCTGTCTCTGTCTCTGTCTCTGTCTCTGTCTCTCTCTCTCTCTGTCTCTCTCTCTCTCTGTCTCTGTCTCTCTGTTTCTCTCTCTGTCTCTGTCTCTGTTTCTCTCTGTCTCTGTTTCTCTGTTTCTCTCTCTGTCTCTGTTTCTCTCTCTCTGTCTCTGTTTCTCTCTCTCTGTCTCTGTTTCTCTCTCAATTCAATTCAATTTCAATTCAAGGGCTTTATTGGCATGGGAAACATGTGTTAACATTGCCAAAGCAAGTGAGGTAGACAACATACAAAGTGAATATATAAAGTGAAAAACAACAAAAATTAACAGTAAACATTACACATACAGAAGTTTCAAAACAGTAAAGACATTACAAATGTCATATTATATATATATACAGTGTTCTAACAATGTACAAATGGCTAAAGGACACAAGATAAAATAAATAAGCATAAATATGGGTTGTATTTACAATGGTGTTTGTTCTTCACTGGTTGCCCTTTTCTCGTGGCAACAGGTCACAAATCTTGCTGCTGTGATGGCACACTGTGGAATTTCACCCAGTAGATATGGGAGTTTTTCAAAATTGGATTTGTTTTCAAATTCTTTGTGGATCTGTGTAATCTGAGGGAAATATGTCTCTCTAATATGGTCATACATTGGGCAGGAGGTTAGGAAGTGCAGCTCAGTTTCCACCTCATTTTGTGGGCAGTGAGCACATAGCCTGTCTTCTCTTGAGAGCCATGTCTGCCTACGGCGGCCTTTCTCAATAGCAAGGCTATGCTCACTGAGTCTGTACATAGTCAAGGCTTTCCTTAATTTTGGGTCAGTCACAGTGGTCAGGTATTCTGCCGCTGTGTACTCTCTGTGTAGGGCCAAATAGCATTCTAGTTTGCTCTGTTTTTTTGTTAATTCTTTCCAATGTGTTAAGTAGTTATCTTTTTGTTTTCTCATGATTTGGTTGGGTCTAATTGTGCTGCTGTCCTGGGGCTCTGTAGTGTGTGTTTGTGTTTGTGAACAGAGCCCCAGGACCAGCTTGCTTAGGGACTCTTCTCCAGGTTCATCTCTCTGTAGGTGATGGCTTTGTTATGGAAGGTTTGTGAATCGCTTCCTTTTAGGTGGTTGTAGAATTTAACAGCTCTTTTCTGGATTTTGATAATTAGTGGGTATCGGCCTAATTCTGCTCTGCATGCATTATTTGGTGTTCTACGTTGTACACGGAGGATATTTTTGCAGAATTCTGCGTGCAGAGTCTCAATTTGGTGTTTGTCCCATTTTGTGAAGTCTTGGTTGGTGAGCGGACCCCAGACCTCACAACCATAAAGGGCAATGGGCTCTATGACTGATTCAAGTATTTTTAGCCAGATCCTAATTGGTATGTTGAAATTTATGTTTCTTTTGATGGCATAGAATGCCCTTCTTGCCTTGTCTCTCAGATCGTTCACAGCTTTGTGGAAGTTACCTGTGGTGCTGATGTTTAGGCCAAGGTATGTATAGTTTTTTGTGTGCTCTAGGGCAACAGTGTCTAGATGGATTTGTATTTGTGGCTCTCTCTCTCTCTCCAGAGTTATCAGTCTCTCTCTCTCTCCAGAGTTATCAGTCTCTCTCTCTCTCTCTCTCTCTCCAGAGTTATCAGTCTCTCTCTCTCTCTCTCCAGAGTTATCAGTCTCTCTCTCTCTCTCTCCAGAGTTATCAGTCTCTCTCTCTCTCTCTCCAGAGTTATCAGTCTCTCTCTCTCTCTCTCTCCAGAGTTATCAGTCTCTCTCTCTCTCTCTCTCTCTCTCTCCAGAGTTATCAGTCTCTCTCTCTCTCTCCAGAGTTATCAGTCTCTCTCTCTCTCTCTCTCTCTCCAGAGTTATCAGTCTCTCTCTCTCTCTCTCCAGAGTTATCAGTCTCTCTCTCTCTCTCTCTCTCTCCAGAGTTATCAGTCTCTCTCTCTCTCTCTCTCTCCAGAGTTATCAGTCTCTCTCTCTCTCTCTCTCCAGAGTTATCAGTCTCTCTCTCTCTCTCTCTCTCCAGAGTTATCAGTCTCTCTCTCTCTCTCTCTCCAGAGTTATCAGTCTCTCTCTCTCTCTCTCTCTCTCCAGAGTTATCAATCTCTCTCTCTCTCTCTCTCTCTCTCTCCAGAGTTATCAGTCTCTCTCTCTCTCCAGAGTTATAAGTCTCTCTCTCTCTCTCTCTCTCCAGAGTTATCAGTCTCTCTCTCTCTCTCTCTCTCTCTCTCCAGGAGTTATCAGTCTCTCTCTCTCTCTCTCTCAGAGTTATCAGTCTCTCTCTCTCTCTCTCTCTCCCAGAGTTATCAGTCTCTCTCTCTCTCTCTCTCTCCAGAGTTATCAGTCTCTCTCTCTCTCCAGAGTTATCAGTCTCTCTCTCTCCAGAGTTATCAGTCTCTCTCTCTCCAGAGTTATCAGTCTCTCTCTCTCTATCTCTCTCTCTCTCTCCAGAGTTATCAGTCTCTCTCTCTCTCTCTCTCTCCAGAGTTATCAGTCTCTCTCTCTCTCTCTCTCCAGAGTTATCAGTCTCTCTCTCTCTCCAGAGTTATCAGTCTCTCTCTCTCTATCTCTCTCTCTCTCCAGAGTTATCAGTCTCTCTCTCTCTCTCTCTCTCTCTCCAGAGTTATCAGTCTCTCTCTCTCTCTCTCTCCAGAGTTTATCAGTCTCTCTCTCTCTCTCTCTCTCTCTCTCTCTCCAGGTTATCAGTCTCTCTCTCTCTCTCCAGAGTTATCAGTCTCTCTCTCTCTCTCCAGAGTTATCAATCTCTCTCTCTCTCTCTCTCTCAGAGTTATCAGTCTCTCTCTCCTCTCTCTTATCAGTCTCTCTCCAGAGTTATCAGTCTCTCTCTCTCTCTCTCTCTCTCTCTCTCCAGAGTTATCAGTCAGTCTCTCTCTCTCTCTCTCTCTCTCAGGTTGTCGATTATATATATATATATATATATGTCCAGGTTATCAAGTCTCTTTCTCTTAACCGAGTTATCAGTATATATATATATATATATCACCCAGGTTGTGGTCTCTCTCTCTCCTGAGTTATCAGTCTCTCTCCAGCTCTCTCTCTCAGAGTTATCAGTCTCTCTCTCTCTCTCTCTCTCCAGTCTCTATCAGTCTCTCTCTCCAGAGTCTCTCTCTCTCTCCTCTCAGAGTTATCAGTCTCTCTCTCTCTCTCTCTCCAGAGTTATCAGTCTCTCTCTCTCTCTCTCTCAGGTTATCAGTCTCTCTCTCTCTCTCTCTCTCTCTCCAGAGTTATCAGTCTCTCTCTCTCTCTCTCTCTCTCTCTATCAGTCTCTCTCTCTCTCTCTCTCTCTCTCTCAGTCTCTCTCTCTCTCTCTCTCTCAGAGTTATCAGTCTCTCTCTCTCTCTCTCTCTCTCTCTCTCTCTCTCTCAGGTTATCAGTCTCTCTCTCTCTCTCTCTCTCTCCAGAGTTATCAGTCTCTCTCTCTCTCTCTCTCTCTCTCTCTCTCCTCTCTCAGAGTTATCAGTCTCTCTCTCTCTCTCTCTCTCTCCAGAGTTATCAGTCTCTCTCTCTCTCTCTCTCTTATCAGTCTCTCTCTCTCTCTCTCTCCAGAGTTATCAGTCTCTCTCTCTCTCTCTCTCTCTCTAGAGTTATCAGTCTCTCTCTCTCTCTCCAGAGTTATCAGTCTCTCTCTCTCTCAGTCTCTCTCCAGAGTTATCAGTCTCTCTCTCTCTCTCTCTCTCTCTCCAGAGTTATCAGTCTCTCTCTCTCTCTCTCTCTCAGAGTTATCAGTCTCTCTCTCTCTCTCTCTCAGAGTTATCAGTCTCTCTCTCTCTCTCTCTCTCTCTTCTCTCTCTCTCTCTCTCTCTCTCTCTCTCCAGGTTATCAGTCTCTCTCTCTGATTTATCGGTCTCTCTCTCTCTCCAGAGTTATCTAGTCTCTCTCTCTCTCTCTCTCTCTCTCTCTCTCTCTCTCTCCAGAGTTATCAGTCTCTCTCTCTCTCCAGAGTTATCAGTCTCTCTCTCTCTCTCTCCAGAGTTACATCAGTCTCTCTCTGTCTCTCTCTCTCCAGAGTTATCAGTCTCTCTCTCTCTCTCTCTCTCCAAGTTATCAGTCT
>NC_056452.1:29405128-29427628 GCF_018296145.1 Oncorhynchus tshawytscha | reverse complement strand
GTGGATCTGTGTAATCTGAGGGAAATATGTCTCTCTAATATGGTCATACATTGGGCAGGAGGTTAGGAAGTGCAGCTCAGTTTCCACCTCATTTTGTGGGCAGTGAGCACATAGCCTGTCTTCTCTTGAGAGCCATGTCTGCCTACGGCGGCCTTTCTCAATAGCAAGGCTATGCTCACTGAGTCTGTACATAGTCAAGGCTTTCCTTAATTTTGGGTCAGTCACAGTGGTCAGGTATTCTGCCGCTGTGTACTCTCTGTGTAGGGCCAAATAGCATTCTAGTTTGCTCTGTTTTTTTGTTAATTCTTTCCAATGTGTTAAATAGTTATCTTTTTGTTTTCTCATGATTTGGTTGGGTCTAATTGTGCTGCTGTCCTGGGGCTCTGTAGTGTGTGTTTGTGTTTGTGAACAGAGCCCCAGGACCAGCTTGCTTAGGGATTCTTCTCCAGGTTAATCTCTCTGTAGGTGATGGCTTTGTTATGGAAGGTTTGTGAATCGCTTCCTTTTAGGTGGTTGTAGAATTTAACAGCTCTTTTCTGGATTTTGATAATTAGTGGGTATCGGCCTAATTCTGCTCTGCATGCATTATTTGGTGTTCTACGTTGTACACGGAGGATATTTTTGCAGAATTCTGCGTGCAGAGTCTCAATTTGGTGTTTGTCCCATTTTGTGAAGTCTTGGTTGGTGAGCGGACCCCAGACCTCACAACCATAAAGGGCAATGGGCTCTATGACTGATTCAAGTATTTTTAGCCAGATCCTAATTGGTATGTTGAAATTTATGTTTCTTTTGATGGCATAGAATGCCCTTCTTGCCTTGTCTCTCAGATCGTTCACAGCTTTGTGGAAGTTACCTGTGGTGCTGATGTTTAGGCCAAGGTATGTATAGTTTTTTGTGTGCTCTAGGGCAACAGTGTCTAGATGGAATTTGTATTTGTGGTCCTGGTGACTGGACCTTTTTGGAACACCATTATTTTGGTCTTACTGAGATTTACTGTCAGGGCCCAGGTCTGACAGAATCTGTGCATAAGATCTAGGTGCTGCTGTAGGCCCTCCTTGGTTGGTGACAGAAGCACCAGATCATCAGCAAACAGCAGACATTTGACTTCGGATTCTAGCAGGATTCTAGCAGGATTCTAGCGGATTCTCTCTATTTCTCTCTTTTAATGCTTGTTTTGACCAACCCGTTGTAGGATATTGTACACAGATTGGGTCTATGCAACATGTTATGTGACTTGTTAAGCACATTTTTACTCCTGAACTATTTAGACTTGCCATAACAAAGTGGTTGAATACCATAGACTTAATGCTAGCATATACCTATAGACTTCATGCTAGCAGATACCCATAGACTTAATGCTAGCATATACCTATAGACTTAATGCTAGCATATACCTATAGACTTAATGCTAGCAGATACCCATAGACTTAATGCTAGCATATACCTATAGACTTAATGCTAGCATATACCCATAGACTTAATGCTAGCATATACCTATAGACTTCATGCTAGCATATACCCATAGACTTCATGCTAGCAGATACCCATAGACTTAATGCTAGCATATACCTATAGACTTCATGCTAGCAGATACCCATAGACTTAATGCTAGCATATACCTATAGACTTCATGCTAGCAGATACCCATAGACTTAATGCTAGCATATACCTATAGACTTCATGCTAGCAGATACCTATAGACTTAATGCTAGCATATACCTATAGACTTAATGCTAGCAGATACCCATAGACTTAATGCTAGCATATACCTATAGACTTAATGCTAGCATATACCTATAGACTTAATGCTAGCATATACCCATAGACTTAATGCTAGCAGATACCCATAGACTTAATGCTAGCATATACCTATAGACTTAATGCTAGCAGATACCCATAGACTTAATGACTTCATGCTATGCAGATACCCATAGACTTCATGCTAGCATATACCTATAGACTTAATGCTAGCATATACCTATAGACTTCATGCTAGCAGATACCCATAGACTTCATGCTAGCATATACCTATAGACTTCATGCTAGCAGATACCCATAGACTTCATGCTAGCATATACCTATAGACTTCATGCTAGCATATACCTATAGACTTCATGCTAGCATATACCCATAGACTTCATGCTAGCATATACCTATAGACTTCATGCTAGCATATACCTATAGACTTAATGCTAGCATATACCTATAGACTTCATGCTAGCATATACCTATAGACTTCATGCTAGCATATACCCATAGACTTCATGCTAGCATATACCTATAGACGTCATGCTAGCATATACCTATAGACTTAATGCTAGCATATACCTATAGACTTCATGCTAGCATATACAGAGCTTTGTACCCGTCTCTGTGTGTGGAATAAAGGTGATCTAGAATATTTTTCCCTCTGGTTGCACATTTAACATGCTGATAGAAATTTGGTAGAACTGATTTAAGTTTCCCTGCATTAATGTCTCCGACCACTAGGAGCGCCGCCTCTGGGTGAGTGGTTTCCTGTTTGCTTATTTCCTTATACAGCTGACTGAGTGCGGTCTTAGTGCCAGCATCTTTCTGTTTCTTGTAAATAAACAGCCACGAAAAGTATAGCTGAGAACTCTCTAGGCAAGTAGTGTGGCCTGCAATTTATCATAATATACTCTACTTCAGGCGAGCAAAATCTAGAGACTTTCTTAGATTTCGTGCACCAGCTGTTGTTTACAAATATGCACAGATACCCGTAGACGCCCTGCTAGCAGATACCCGTAGACTCCCTGCTAGCAGATACCCGTAGACGCCCTGCTAGCAGATACCCATAGACTCCCTGCTAGCAGATACCCATAGACGCACTGCTAGCAGATACCCGTAGACTCCCTGCTAGCAGATACCCATAGACGCACTGCTAGCAGATACCCGTAGACTCCTGCTAGCAGATACCCGTAGCCGCCCTGCTAGCAGATACCCGTAGCTGCCCTGCTAGCAGATACCCGTAGCCGCCCTGCTAGCAGATACCCATAGCCGCCCTGCTAGCAGATACCCGTAGACGCCCTGCTAGCAGATACCCATAGACTCCCTGCTAGCAGATACCCTGCTAGCAGATACCCGTAGACCCTGCTAGCAGATACCCGTAGCCGCCCTGCTAGCAGATAGCCGCCCTGCTAGCAGATACCCCGCCCTGCTAGCAGATACCCATAGCCGCCCTGCTAGCAGATACCCGTAGACGCCCTGCTAGCAGATACCCATAGCCGCCCTGCTAGCAGATAGCCGCCCGTAGCAGATACCCGCCCTGCTAGCAGATAGCCGCCCTGCTAGCAGATACCCCGCCCTGCTAGCAGATACCCGTAGACGCCCTGCTAGCAGATACCCGTAGCCGCCCCTGACGCCCTAGCAGATACCCGTAGACGCCCTGCTAGCAGATACCCGTAGCCGCCCTGCTAGCAGATACCCATAGACTCCCTGCTAGCAGATACCCATAGACGCACTGCTAGCAGACACCCGTAGACGCCCTGCTAGCAGATACCCGTAGACGCCCTGCTAGCAGATACCCGTAGACTCCCAGTCATTGTGCTAACGCTAGTTCATTGCCAAAATCCCAAGGTATCCCTTTAACCTACAATAACAACTATTGGTTAGAGCCTTTAAATAAGGTCTACCTACACCTGTTGTATTCAGCATTTCACTGTAAGATCTACTATACCTGTTGTATTCAGCATTTCACTGTAAGGTTTACTACACCTGTTGTATTCAGCATTTCACTGTGAGGTCTACTACACCTGTTGTATTCAGCATTTCACTGTAAGGTCTACTACACCTGTTGTATTCAGCATTTCACTGTAAGGTCTACTACACCTGTTGTAGTCAGCATTTCACTGTAAGGTCTACCTACACCTGTTGTATTCGGCATTTCACTGTAAGGTCTACTACACCTGTTGTATTCAGCATTTCACTGTAAGGTCTACTACACCTGTTGTATTCAGCATTTCACTGTAAGGTCTACTACACCTGTTGTATTCAGCATTTCACTGTAAGGTCTACTACACCTGTTGTATTCAGCATTTCACTGTAAGGTCTACTACACCTGTTGTATTCAGCATTTCACTGTATTCAGGTCTACTACACCTGTTGTATTCAGCATTTCACTGTAAGGTCTACTACACCTGTTGTATTCAGCATTTCACTGTAAGGTATACTACACCTGTTGTATTCAGCATTTCACTGTAAGGTATACTACACCTGTTGTATTCAGCATTTCACTGTAAGGTATACTACACCTGTTGTATTCAACATTTCACTGTAAGGTCTACTACACCTGTTGTATTCAGCATTTCACTGTAAGGTCTACTACACCTGTTGTATTCAGCATTTCACTGTAAGGTATACTACACCTGTTGTATTCAGCATTTCACTGTAAGGTATACTACACCTGTTGTATTCAACATTTCACTGTAAGGTCTACTACACCTGTTGTATTCAGCATTTCACTGTAAGGTCTACTACATGTGACAAATAAACTTTGATTTGATTTGAGATCATTTTCTCCTCTTTTGCTCTATGCTAAAAACGACCATAGTATGGAAGTCCTTTAGAGAGAGTCATGGCTAAAGGGAGATTCACTTTTCGAACTGAACAACTAATACAAAGAAATCTGTAAAACTGTAAACACTCAAAGTGTGTGTTAATCCTTCCCACTGAGTGAAGATGACTAAAGGGCAGATCTTTTGAAATTGCTGCTGGGTCGTTCCATCTCAAAAATGCACCAGAAAGAGGATTTTTATCCCCACCATCGCAGATTGGTCTGAAATCCTTTCTGTTGTTAGAAACAGGGGCTTTGCGGTGTCTGTTTGTGAACAGAGTCCCAGAACCAGCTGGCTGATGTTAATAACAATAGAGGGGCTATATACAGGGTATTACGGTACAGAGTCAATGTGGAGGCTATATACAGGGTATTACGGTACAGAGTCAATGTGGAGGCTATATACAGGGTATTACGGTACAGAGTCAATGTGGAGGCTATATACAGGGTATTATGGTACAGAGTCAAAGTGGAGGCTATATACAGGGTATTACGGTACAGAGTCAATGTGGAGGCTATATACAGGGTATTACGGTACAGAGTCAATGTGGAGGCTATATACAGGGTATTACGGTACAGAGTCAAGGTTAATCTCCTAGAAGGTTAGGGCTTTGCGATGGGAGGTTTGGGCGTATCGTTCCTTTAGGAGATTGTGGAATTTAACGGCTGGGTCTTTCCACCTCAAAAAGCACAAGAAAGAAGATTTCAACACTCACCATCTCAGATTGTTTCTCTACAAGGTGTGGAAAGTGTTTCCACAGGGATGCTGGCCCATGTTGACTCCAATTATTTCTACAGTTGTGTCAAGTTGTCTGGATGTCCTTTGGATGGTGGACCATTCTTGATGCACACGGGAAACTATTGAGCATGAAAAACCTAGCAGCGTTGTAGTTCTTGATACAAACCCGGTGCACCTGACACCTACTACCATATCCCCATTCAAAGGCACTTAAATATTTTGTCTTGTCCGTTCACCCTCTGAATGGCTCACAATCCCAACCCATGTAAAAACTCTTCTTTTAACCTGCTTTTCTTCTCCTCCCGTCCATCCACATCAATAAAGGGATAATAGCTTTCACATGGAAAGATCAGACTGGTGTTTCTTTAGCCAGAAACCACAAGTGTCTATCCAGATAGTGAAAAAGACACCCGCAAAATAAATAAAAAATTCAAGAAACGTATAGTTACAGTACATGTAATTGGCGGCGTTCATGATCCTGAGCAAAGTCAATGTAGCCTATCGTTTGACTTCCCCTGTGAGAACCATGACCACTGGCTGACTTGACTTTGCTGTACGGTGTCATGTAAAAAATATTCACGGCGTGAAATAGTTTCCCAATTTAACTTACCAAAGGTTACACCGTGTCCAATACAATGCAGCTTCATTTTATACATTGTAACTATTTCTATGGCGGATTCACGGACGCAATCTATGGAAAATGATTAAATTTGGAGATAACAATAGATGGCAAAGCCAGTGGTTTCCATCTGTAGGGAAGTCAGAGATGGGCCAGTGGTTTCCATCTGTGGGGAAGTCAAAGATGGGCCAGTGGTTTCCATCTGTGTGGAAGTCAAAGATGGGCCAGTTGGTTCCATCTGTGGGGAAGTCAAAGATGGGCCAGTTGGTTCCATCTGTGTGGAAGTCAAAGATGGGCCAGTTGGTTCCATCTGTGGGGAAGTCAAAGATGGGCCAGTGGGTTCCATCTGTGGGGAATCAAAGATGGGCCAGTGGGTTCCATCTGTGGGGAGGTCAAAGATGGGCCAGTGGGTTCCATCTGTGGGGAAGTCAAAGATGGGCCATTGGGTTCCATCTGTGGGGAAGTGGGGCCAGTGGGTTCCATCTGTGGGGAAGTCAAAGATGGGCCAGTGGGTTCCTTCTGTGGGGATTTAAACACAACCGTTTTTGAAGTGCTTTCTGCTTAACAGGTGAACTTTGCAGGAGCATTTTGAATCACAGTACAGAACAAAAAGGTGTTGATTTATACATTTTAGATCTTTATGAAATGCTAAAATAAATAAACGTAGTGGAAATAATGTGTCAACTCGACTAAATTCAACCTGTTGCTGATACATGAACACACAGGAACATCATATCCTGTTTGATCGTCTCCTTCTGCCCCTTTAGTTGCCATTTTAAACCATTTTATGGTTTTAATGCCGTCATCTCAAGTTCAATAGCTGAACATGTCCTGTATGCTGGCTTGGATTATCATTATCATTGGGAATGCGTCCCAAATGGCACCCTATTCCCTATTTAGTGCACTGCTTTTGACACGAATCCAAATGGCACCCTATTCCCTATTTAGTGCACTGCTTTTGACACGAGTCCAAATGGCACCCTATTCCCTATTTAGTGCACTGCTTTTGACACGAGTCCAAATGGCACCCTATTCCCTATGGAGTTCATTACTTTTGAAGAGGGCCCAAATGTGGGGAATAGGGTTGGACTACAACCTCTCTGTGTGGTGGATGGAGAAAGAGTCCGTTTCCTCTAATATCCTAATTGTTCAGTTGTAGAATCACACACACACACACACACACACACACACACACACACACAGACACACGCACACACACACACACACACACACACACACACACACACACACACACACACACACACACACACACAGACACACACACACACACACACACACACACACACACACACACACACACACACACACACACACATACACACAGACACACACACACACACACACAGACACACACACACACAGACACACACACACACACAGACACACAGACACACACACAGACACACACACACACACGCACACACACACACAGCCCAGTGGTGTTTGCCAGGCTACAATGCCCTGACGTTCATCTGAGGTCTTCACATTGTTTTGCCATGTCATCCTTCTTAATTTCCCCTATTTAAAATATTATTAGATATTTACTGCCTGTTGCCTTAAATCGCCTTTTATAATGTTTTGGTCAATCAAAGCCAATGTCTTATGCTGGAAAATACATTCTGAATGTTTTCTGACCCCTTCACTGTTTCCAAATATTGTTACGTAACAGCCTTATTCTAAAATAGATTCAATAGTTTCTCCCCCGCCCCTCGTCAATCTTCACACACACACACACACACACACACACACACACACACACACACACACACACACACACACACACACACACACACACACACACACACACACACACACACACACACACACACACACACACACACACACAGCCCAGTGGTCTTTACCTCAAAATGACAAAGCCAAAGCAAAATAAACATTTACATTCAGACCCTTTACTCAGTACTTTGTTGAAGCACCTTTGGCAGCGATTACAGCCTCGAGTCTTCTTGGGTATGAAGCTACAAGCTTGGCACACCTGTATTTGGGGAGTTTCATCTCTGCAGATCCTCTCTGTCAGGTTGGATGAGAAGCGTTGCTGCACAGCTATTTTCAGGTCTATCCAGAGATGGTCATTCAGAGACTTGTCCTGCGTTATCTTGGCTGTGTACTTAGGCTCGTTGTACTGTTGGAACGTGAAGCTTCGCCCCAGTCTGAGAACCTGCTCCAGAGCACTCAGGACTTCATCAAGGATCTCTCTGTACTTTTCTCCGTTCATTTTTCACTCGATCCTGACTAGTCTCCCAGTCCCTGCCACTGAAAAACATCCCCACAGCATGATACTGTCACCACCGTGCTTCACTGTAGGGATGGTGCCAGGTTTCCTCCAGATGTGATGCTTGGCATTCAGGCCAAAGAGTTCAATCTTGGTTTCATCAGACCAGAGAATCTGGTTTCTCATGGTTCGAGAGTCTTTAGGTGCCTTTTGGCAATCTCCAAGCAGGCTGTCAGGTGCCTTTTACTGAGGAGTGGCTTCCATCTGGCCACTCTACCATAAAGGTCTGATTGGTGGAGTGCTGCAGAGATGGTTGTCCTTCTGGAAGTTTCTCCCATCTCCACAGAGGAACACAGGAGCTCTGTCCTAGTGACCATTGGGTTCTTGGTCACCTCCCTGTCCAAGACTCTTCTCCCCTGATTGGTCAGTTTGTCCAGGCGGCCAGCTCTAGGAGGAGTTGGGGACCTTCAATGCTGCAGACATATTTTTGTACCCAGACCTGTAAGGTCTACTACACGTGACAATCCTGTCTCGGAGCTCTATGGACAATTCCTTCAATTCCTTCAACTTCATTGCTTGGTATTTGCTCTGTCATGCACTGTCAACTGTGGGACATTATATAGACAGGTGTGTGCCTTTCCAAATCATGTCCAATCAATTACATTTACCACAGGTGGACTCCAATCAAGTTGTAGAAACATCTCAAGGATGGTCAATGGAAACAGGATGCACCTGAGCTTAATTTCGAGTCTCAAAGCAAAGGGTCTGAATACTGATGTAAATAACGTATTTCAGTTTTTTGATTTGTAATAAATTTGCCAAAAATTATAAAAACCTGTTTTCACTTTTCATTATGGGGTATTGTGATGTCATTATGGGGTATTGTGATGTCATTGTGGGGTATTGTGATGTCATTATGGGGTATTGTGATGTCATTACGGGGTATTGTGATGTCATTACGGGGTATTGTGTGAAGATTGATGAGGATTTTTAGTTATTTAATCACTTTTAGAATAAGGCTGTAATGTAACAATAATGTGGAAAAAGTGAAAGGGTCTGAATACTTTCCAAGTGTATTTGTTTTGATATGGACATTGAGCTGTGGTATTTTTGTTGATATGGACATTGAGCTGTGGTATTTTTGTTGATATGGTTATCAATCCCCTTTTTATCATGTTTTGGTCCTTTTATTATGCTGGAAAATGTTATTATTGTTGCTAACCTGTGATTAAAATTGTCGGTCAGATTGAAACCAGGCTCCACATTTATAAATGTTGCTCATGTTAAAAATATACCCCCCAAATGTGCGTGCACCAGTTTACACGCAAATGTTGGCATTTATTAAAAAAAAGTTATTTGAAGTGATAATGTGCTTCATGTACCATGTACAACTGTTGCATGGCAACAGCCTAGTATTTTGTGTAAATATTAGTTTTCCATTAAAAATGGACAAAAACAGCTTTTTAGCTAAATAATATTTCTCAAGCAATACTTTTGCTAGGACTTTCTGCCAGTGGTCTGAGTGGGGAAAACTAGCTGTAATTGGCAGAGACGTTTGGAACTCTCTTTGTTATTGGCAGAGAGGTTTGGAACTCTCTTTGTTATTGGCAGAGAGATTTGGAACTCTCTTTCTTATTGGTCTATTAACCTGGTGATGTCAACAGGCAAATCTCCCGCCAATACAAACCGGCTGAATAGAAGGCCCTGTGCAGATTGTGTATCAGGAAATAACACTGATCACATTTCTTCACGTTGTTTTGCAGTGTTAGTTGCATCAGCCTTTGTACAATATGATATCGAATTTTTTTAAACGTAAAATGTTGGCTACATTATAACATAATGGTAGAACAGACAGGGAGTGGGCCTTGACAATGTTTCTGAATTTGCGGGTTGTGAGGAATATTTAGGTTTGGGGTGGGGGGGGGAGCGGGGTGTAAGTTAACCATTGTTAAATAAAATGTTGGCTACATTATAACATAATGGTAGAACAGACAGGGAGTGGGCCTTGACAATGTTTCTGAATTCGCGGGTTGTGAGGAATATTTAGGTTTGGGGTGGGGGTGTTCTGGAAACTTCACTACAATTTGTCGTGGTGGTTTTATTTTAGAAACAGTCACTTCGGTGCGACAGGGTCTGATTTGGAACCGGAAACATACGCATGTCTGTCGTGCGCCAAGTTTATAAATCTTCATCATTTTTAGACGTAGGCAGTATTATAAGAAATGGCGCACGCAGATATTTATTGTTAAATGGAGGTCCGGTGTTCTCAGAGTAGGAACCCGGATCTAGAATCAGTTGTTATTATAGATTTATTTTATCATTATAATGGCAGTTTAGCATGGACAGTGGGGACCTGATCCTAGATCAGCGCTCTTGCTCTGAGACTCTTTTACAATGCTGTATTCAGAGGAGGAGTGCTGATCTAGAATCAGCTGATGGAGACGTGCAGCTGCTGTGATGTCACAAAGAAGAACATAATTATGTTTTGCTTCCTCTTAACTAATAGAGAGAACAATTCCATTATGTTCAATTATAAGCATGTGATTGTACTTTCCTAGCAATGATTTTGGCAAGTTATTTTTTGTGTGCTAGTTATTATTACATTCAGCCAAATAGAGTTGTTTAAAAAAAATAAAAAAAACATGCATGAAGATGAAATGCTATAATTATATAGCCTCGTTATAAAACATAATCGTTTCTTGTACCCAGTTCAATGAAAGAACCGGTTGTAAGGATGAAAGGATTCAATCCCACAGTGATGTCTCTAACCTGATAATAAATATGGTGTGAGGTGGGCTGTCCATTGGGTGGGAGGGGGAGAGAGAGAAAGAGCGTAAAAGACACAGCAAGAGAGAGAGGGAGAGGAGAGGAGGGAGAGAGAGGAGAGGAGAGAGAGGAGAGGAGAGAGAGGAGAGAGAGGGAGAGGAGAGAGAGGGAGAGAGAGAGAGAGAGGGAGAGGAGAGAGAGGGAGAGGAGAGAGAGGGAGGAGAGGGGGAGGAGAGAGGAGAGGGAGAGAGGGAGGAGAGAGAGAGAGAGAGAGGGAGAGAGAGAGAGAGAGGGAGAGGAGAGAGAGGGAGAGGAGAGAGAGGGAGAAGAGAGGGGGAGGAGAGAGGAGAGGAGAGAGAGGGAGAGGAGAGAGAGGGAGAGGAGAGAGAGGGAGAGGAGAGAAAGGGAGGAGAGAGAGGGAGGAGAGAGAGGGAGAGGAGAGAGGGAGGAGAGAGACGGAGAGGAGAGAGAGGGAGGAGAGAGAGAGGGAGAGGAGAGGAGAGGGAGAGAGAGAGAGAGAGGAGAGAGAGGGAGGAGAGAGGGAGAGGAGAGGAGAGAGAGAGAGAGAGAGAGAGAGAGAGAGAGAGAGAGAGAGAGAGAGAGAGAGAGGAGAGAGAGGGAGGAGAGAAAGGGAGAGGAGAGGAGAGAGAGAGAGGAGGGGAGAGAGGAGAGAGAGAGAGAGAGCATAAAAGACAGAAAGCAAGAGGGAGAGAGAGCCCTTTCCACAAAAACTCATTACGTTGGATCAATGCTCCCTGGGGGACACTCTTTCAGCTCAGATTCCGACAACACACACACACACACACACACACACACACACACACACACAGACACGAACAGACAGACAGAGAGACAGACAGGGATCGTATCAGAAATATGGAAGCCTTAAGCCAGGCAGCTGAGCCTGAGACGTACACTCCACTCAAATGTACACTCCACTCGTGTCTATCATTCATTAAATCACGCTCTCCCTCCTCCCGTCCGTCCGTCCATCCGCCTTTGTCACCACCACCCTGCAGTCAATCTATCTTTCTGAGTCGGTAGTTCCAGACGTGTGTGTGCGCGCTTGCGTGCTTAGACAGCCACCCCCCCTTTGTGTTCAATCCCATGTGAGTGTTTTCCCTGCCTTTTCATTTATCACAGATAAAGAGAGCTCCGGTTTAGAGAGAGCTCAGGTTTAGAGAAAGCTCCGGTTTAGAGAGAGCTCTGGTTAGGAGAGAGCTCCGGTTTAGAGAGAGCTCTGGTTTAGAGAGAGCTCTGGTTCGGAGAGAGCTCTGGTTTAGAGAGAGCTCTGGTTCGGAGAGAGCTCTGGTTTAGAGAGAGCTCTGGTTTAGAGAGAGCTCTGGTTTAGAGAGAGCTCTGGTTTAGAGAGAGTTCTGGTTTAGAGAGAGCTCTGGTTTAGAGAGAGCTCTGGTTTTGAGAGAGCTCTGGTTTAGAGAGAGCTCTGGTTTAGAGAGAGTTCTGGTTTAGAGAGAGCTCTGGTTTAGAGAGAGCTCTGGTTAAGAGAGAGCTCTGGTTTAGAGAGAGCTCTGGTTTAGAGAGCTCTGGTTAGGAGAGAGCTCTGGTTTAGAGAGAGCTCCGGTTAGGAGAGAGCGGTTAGGAGGTAGGACTGTTCCGTTAGGAGGTAGGACCGTTCCGTTAGGAGGGAGGACTGTTCCGTTAGGAGGGAGGAACGTTCTGTTAGGAGGTAGGACTGTACCGTTAGGAGGTAGGACTGTTCCGTTAGGAGGTAGGACCGTTCCGTTAGGAGGTAGGACTGTTCCATTAGGAGGTAGGACCGGTCCGTTAGGAGGTAGGACCGGTCCGTTAGGAGGTAGGACACTTCCGTTAGGAGGTACGACCGTTCCGTTAGGAGGTAGGACCGTTCCGTTAGGAGGTAGGACTGTTCCGTTAGGAGTTAGGACCGTTCTGTTAGGAGGTAGGACACTTCCGTTAGGAGGTAGGACACTTCCGTTAGGAGGTAGGATACATCCGTTAGGAGGTAGGACTGTTCCGTTAGGAGGCAGGACACTTCGGTTAGGAGGTAGGACTGTTCCGTTAGGAGGTAGGACACTTCGGTTAGGAGGTAGGACTGTTCCGTTAGGAGGTAGGACACTTCGGTTAGAAGGTAGGACCGTTCCGTTAGGAGGTAGGACCGTTCCGTTAGGAGGTAGGACACTTCCGTTAGAAGGTAGGACACTTCCGTTAGAAGGTAGGACCGTTCTGTTAGGAGGTAGGACCGTTCCGTTAGGAGGTAGGACTGTTCCGTTAGGAGGTAGGACCGGTCCGTTAGGAGGTAGGACCGTTCTGTTAGGAGGTAGGACACTTCCGTTAGGAGTTAGGACCGTTCTGTTAGGAGGTAGGACTGTTCCGTTAGGAGGTAGGACTGTTCCGTTAGGAGGTAGGACCGGTCCGTTAGGAGGTAGGACCGGTCCGTTAGGAGGTAGGACCGTTCTGTTAGGAGGTAGGACCGTTCCGTTAGGAGGTAGGACACTTCCGTTAGGAGTTAGGACCGTTCTGTTAGGAGGTAGGACACTTCTGTTAGGAGGTAGGATACATCCGTTAGGAGGTAGGACTGTTCCGTTAGGAGGCAGGAGGACACTTCTGGTTAGGAGGTAGGACTGTTCCGTTAGGAGGTAGGACACTTCGATTAGAAGGTAGGACTGTTCGGTCCGTTAGGAGGTAGGACTGTTCGGTTAGGAGGTAGAACGTTAGAAGGTAGGAGGACGTTCCGTTAGGAGGTAGGACACTTCCGTTAGAAGGTAGGACCGTTCTATTAGGAGGTAGGACTGTTCCGTTAGGAGGTAGGACACTTCCGTTAGAAGGTAGGACTGTTCCGTTAGGAGGTAGGACCGTTCCGTTAGGAGGTAGGACACTTCCGTTAGGAGGTAGGACACTTCCGTTAGGAGGTAGGACCGTTCCGTTAGGAGGGAGGACCGTTCCGTTAGGAGGGAGGACACTTCCGTTAGGAGGTAGGACCGTTCTGTTAGGAGGTAGGACACTTCCGTTAGGAGGTAGGATACATCCGTTAGGAGGTAGGACCGGTCCGTTAGGAGGTAGGACCGGTCCGTTAGGAGGTAGGACCGTTCTGTTAGGAGGTAGGACACTTCCGTTAGGAGTTAGGACCGTTCTGTTAGGAGGTAGGACACTTCTGTTAGGAGGTAGGATACATCCGTTAGGAGGTAGGACTGTTCCGTTAGGAGGCAGGACACTTCGGTTAGGAGGTAGGACTGTTCCGTTAGGAGGTAGGACACTTCGGTTAGAAGGTAGGACCGGTCCGTTAGGAGGTAGGACTGTTCGGTTAGGAGGTAGAACCGTTCCGTTAGGAGGTAGGACACTTCCGTTAGAAGGTAGGACCGTTCCATTAGGAGGTAGGACTGTTCCGTTAGGAGGTAGGACACTTCCGTTAGAAGGTAGGACTGTTCCGTTAGGAGGTAGGACCGTTCCGTTAGGAGGTAGGACACTTCCGTTAGGAGGTAGGACACTTCCGTTAGGAGGTAGGACTGTTCCGTTAGGAGGTAGGACCGTTCCGTTAGGAGGGAGGACCGTTCCGTTAGGAGGGAGGACACTTCCGTTAGGAGGTAGGACCGTTCTGTTAGGAGGTAGGACACTTCCGTTAGGAGGTAGGATACATCCGTTAGGAGGTAGGACTGTTCCGTTAGGAGGTAGGACACTTCGGTTAGGAGGTAGGACTGTTCCGTTAGGGGGTAGGACACTTCGGTTAGAAGGTAGGACCGGTCCGTTAGGAGGTAGGACTGTTCCGTTAGGAGGTAGGACCGTTCCGTTAGGAGGTAGGACTGTTCCGTTAGGAGGCAGGACCGTTCCGTTAGGAGGTAGGACTGTTCCGTTAGGAGGTAGGACTGTTCCATTAGGAGGTAGGACCGTTCCGTTAGGAGGTAGGACACTTCCGTTAGGATGTAGGACTGTTCGGTTAGGAGGTAGGACCGTTCCGTTAGGAGGGAGGACCGTTCCGTTAGGAGGTAGGACACTTCCGTTAGGAGGTAGGATACATCCGTTAGGAGGTAGGACTGTTACGTTAGGAGGTAGGACCGTTCTATTAGGAGGTAGGACTGTTCCGTTAGGAGGTAGGACACTTCCGTTAGAAGGTAGGACTCTTCCGTTAGGAGGTAGGACCGTTCCGTAGGAGGTAGGACACTTCCGTTAGAAGGTAGGACCGTTCTGTTAGGAGGTAGGACTGTTCCGTTAGAAGGTAGGACACTTCGGTTTTAGGAGGTAGGACTGTTCCATTAGGAGGTAAGACTGTTCCGTTAGGAGGTAGGACTGTTCCGTTAGGAGGTAGGACACTTCGGTTAGGAGGTAGAACTGTTCCGTTAGGAGGTAGGACACTTCGGTTAGGAGGTAGGACTGTTCCGTTAGGAGGTGGGACTGTTCCGTTAGGAGGTAGGACACATCCGTTAGGAGGTAGGACCGTTCCGTTAGGAGGTAGGACCGTTCCGTTAGGAGGTAGGACACTTCGGTTAGGAGGTAGGACTGTTCCGTTAGGAGGTAGGACCGTTCCGTTAGGAGGTAGGACACTTCGGTTAGGAGGTAGGACTGTTCCGTTAGGAGGTGGGACTGTTCCGTTAGGAGGTAGGACACATCCGTTAGGAGGTAGGACACATCCGTTAGGAGGTAGGACCGTTCCGTTAGGAGGTAGGACACTTCGGTTAGGAGGTAGGACCGTTCCGTTAGGAGGTAGGACACTTCGGTTAGGAGGTACGACCGTTCCGATAGGAGGTAGGACCGTTCCGTTAGGAGGTAGGACACTTCGGTTAGGAGGTAGGACTGTTCCGTTAGGAGGTGGGACTGTTCCGTTAGGAGGTAGGACACATCCGTTAGGAGGTAGGACCGTTCCGTTAGGAGGTAGGACACATCCGTTAGGAGGTAGGACCGTTCCGTTAGGAGGTAGGACCGTTCCGTTAGGAGGTAGGGACGTTCCGTTAGGAGGTAGGACCGTTCCGTTAGGAGGTAGGACCGTTCCGTTAGGAGGAGGGTAGGGACTGTTCCGTTAGAAGGTAGGACCGTTCCGTTAGGAGGTAGGACCGTTCCGTTAGGAGGTAGGACCGTTCCGTTAGGAGGTAGGACCGTTCCGTTAGGAGGTAGGACCGTTCCTTTAGGACGTAGGACCATTCTGTTTAAAATGTCAGCAGCGTCAGAGTTGCCCTGAAAACACCCACAGATTCCCTGTCCATCTGTCTGCGTGGCACACACACACACACACTCGTACACACACACCCATGGCACAGGGAGCCTGGTGTGTGGTGGATCTGCTGCCTGGAGTGGGTAGAGAGTGGGGGATGAGGGATTGGGTAGAGAGTGGGGGATGAGGGAGTGGGTAGAGAGTGGGGGATGAGGGAGTGGGTAGAGAGTGGGGGATGAGGGAGTGGGTAGAGAGTGGGGGATGAGGGAGTGGGTAGAGAGTAGGGGGGATGAGGGAGTGGGTAGAGCGAGGGGGATGAGGGAGTGGGTAGAGAGTGTGTGATGAGGGAGGGGTAGAGCGAGGGGGATGAGGGAGACTGGGTAGAGAATTGGGGATGAGGGAGTGGGTAGAGCGTGGGGGATGAGGGAGTGGGTAGAGCGTGGGGGATGAGGGAGTGGGTAGAGAATTGGGGATGAGGGAGTGGGTAGAGCGAGGGGGATGAGGGAGGGGTAGAGAGTGGGGGATGAGAGAGGGGTAGAGAGTGGGGGATGAGGGAGATGGGGGATGAGGGAGTGGGTAGAGCGAGGGGGATGAGGGAGTGGGTAGAGGGAGGGGGATGGGGGAGTGGGTAGAGCGAGGGGGATGAGGGAGGGGTAGAGAGTGGGGGATGAGAGAGGGGTAGAGAGTGAGGGGGGGATGGGGATGGGAGTGGGTAGAGCGAGGGGGATGAGGGAGGGGAGAGTGGGGGATGAGAGGGTAGAGAGTGGGGGGGATGAGAGTGGGGGATGAGAGTGGGTAGAGCGTGGGGGATGAGGGAGTGGGTAGAGCGAGGGGGATGAGGGAGGGGTTAGGGGAGGGCTGGTTGCCTGGGTAGCTGTAAATAGCCCACCCTGTATTAAGAGCATGATGACATGATGATGTATGCAGGGCACGGGGATCGCTCTGTCTCCCTCTTTTTCTCTGTTATCTCTTAATTCAATTCAAGTGCTTTAATTGGGTTGGAAAATGTTACCAAAAGCAAACATCTCGACACACCAATCAATGTTTATTGGTCGCGCACACAGATTTGCGGATTTTAGCAATGTGTTTCTAGCTCCAACAGTAATACCTAACAATATGCTTGTGTTTCTAGCTCCAACAGTAATACCTAACAATATGCTTGTGTTTCTAGCTCCAACAGTACAGTAATACCTAACAATATGCTTGTGTTTCTAGCTCCAACAGTAATACCTAACAATATGCTTGTGTTTCTAGCTCCAACAGTAATACCTAACAATATGCTTGTGTTTCTAGCTCCAACAGTACAGTAATACCTAACAATATGCTTGTGTTTCTAGCTCAACAACAGTAATACCTAACAACAGTAGCTCCAAAGTACCTAACAATATGCTTGTGTTTCTAGCTCCAACAGTAATACCTAACAATATGCTTGTGTTTCTAGCTCCAACAGTAATACCTAACAATATGCTTGTGTTTCTAGCTCCAACAGTAATACCTAACAATATGCTTGTGTTTCTAGCTCCAACAGTAATACCTAACAATATGCTTGTGTTTCTAGCTCCAACAGTAATACCTAACAATATGCTTGTGTTTCTAGCTCCAACAGTAATACCTAACAATATGCTTGTGTTTCTAGCTCCAACAGTAATACCTAACAATATGCTTGTGTTTCTAGCTCCAACAGTAATACCTAACAATATGCTTGTGTTTCTAGCTCCAACAGTAATACCTAACAATATGCTTGTGTTTCTAGCTCCAACAGTAATACCTAACAATATGCTTGTGTTTCTAGCTCCGACAGTAATACCTAACAATATGCTTGTGTTTCTAGCTCCAACAGTAATACCTAACAATATGCTTGTGTTTCTAGCTCCAACAGTAATACCTAACAACATGCTTGTGTTTCTAGCTCCAACAGTAATACCTAACAATATGCTTGTGTTTCTAGCTCCAACAGTACAGTAATACCTAACAATATGCTTGTGTTTCTAGCTCCAACAGTAATACCTAGCAACATGCTTGTGTTTCTAGCTCCAACAGTAATACCTAACAATATGCTTGTGTTTCTAGCTCCAACAGTAATACCTAACAATATGCTTGTGTTTCTAGCTCCAACAGTACAGTAATACCTAACAATATGCTTGTGTTTCTAGCTCCAACAGTACAGTAATACCTAACAATATGCTTGTGTTTCTAGCTCCAACAGTAATACCTAACAATATGCTTGTGTTTCTAGCTCCAACAGTAATACCTAACAATATGCTTGTGTTTCTAGCTCCAACAGTAATACCTAACAATATGCTTGTGTTTCTAGCTCCAACAGTAATACCTAACAATATGCTTGTGTTTCTAGCTCCAACAGTACAGTAATACCTAACAATATGCTTGTGTTTCTAGCTCCAACAGTACAGTAATACCTAACAATATGCTTGTGTTTCTAGCTCCAACAGTAATACCTAACAATATGCTTGTGTTTCTAGCTCCAACAGTACAGTAATACCTAACAATATGCTTGTGTTTCTAGCTCCAACAGTAATACCTAACAATATGCTTGTGTTTCTAGCTCCAACAGTACAGTAATACCTAACAATATGCTTGTGTTTCTAGCTCCAACAGTACAGTAATACCTAACAATATGCTTGTGTTTCTAGCTCCAACAGTAATACCTAACAACAGTCCAACAGTAATACCTAACAATATGCTTGTGTTTCTAGCTCCAACAGTACAGTAATACCTAACAATATGCTTGTGTTTCTAGCTCCAACAGTAATACCTAACAATATGCTTGTGTTTCTAGCTCCAACAGTAATACCTAACAATATGCTTGTGTTTCTAGCTCCAACAGTAATACCTAACAATATGCTTGTGTTTCTAGCTCCAACAGTAATACCTAACAATATGCTTGTGTTTCTAGCTCCAACAGTACAGTAATACCTAACAATATGCTTGTGTTTCTAGCTCCAACAGCACAGTAATACCTAACAATATGCTTGTGTTTCTAGCTCCAACAGTAATACCTAACAATATGCTTGTGTTTCTAGCTCCAACAGTACAGTAATACCTAACAATATGCTTGTGTTTCTAGCTCCAACAGTAATACCTAACAATATGCTTGTGTTTCTAGCTCCAACAGTAATACCTAACAATATGCTTGTGTTTCTAGCTCCAACAGTACAGTAATACCTAACAATATGCTTGTGTTTCTAGCTCCAACAGTACAGTAATACCTAACAATATGCTTGTGTTTCTAGCTCCAACAGTACAGTAATACCTAACAATATGCTTGTGTTTCTAGCTCCAACAGTACAGTAATACCTAACAATATGCTTGTGTTTCTAGCTCCAACAGTACAGTAATACCTAACAATATGCTTGTGTTTCTAGCTCCAACAGTAATACATAACAATATGCTTGTGTTTCTAGCTCCAACAGTAATACATAACAATATGCTTGTGTTTCTAGCTCCAACAGTAATACCTAACAATATGCTTGTGTTTCTAGCTCCAACAGTAATACCTAACAATATGCTTGTGTTTCTAGCTCCAACAGTAATACCTAACAATATGCTTGTGTTTCTAGCTCCAACAGTACAGTAATACCTAACAATATGCTTGTGTTTCTAGCTCCAACAGTAATACCTAACAATATGCTTGTGTTTCTAGCTCCAACAGTACAGTAATACCTACAATATGCTTGTGTTTCTAGCTCCAACAGTAATACCTAACAATATGCTTGTGTTTCTAGCTCCAACAGTACAGTAATACCTAACAATATGCTTGTGTTTCTAGCTCCAACAGTAATACCTAACAATATGCTTGTGTTTCTAGCTCCAACAGTAATACCTAACAATATGCTTGTGTTTCTAGCTCCAACAGTAATACCTAACAATATGCTTGTGTTTCTAGCTCCAACAGTAATACCTAACAATATGCTTGTGTTTCTAGCTCCAACAGTACAGTAATACCTAACAATATGCTTGTGTTTCTAGCTCCAACAGTAATACCTAACAATATGCTTGTGTTTCTAGCTCCAACAGTAATACCTAACAATATGCTTGTGTTTCTAGCTCCAACAGTAATACCTAACAATATGCTTGTGTTTCTAGCTCCAACAGTAATACCTAACAATATGCTTGTGTTTCTAGCTCCAACAGTAATACCTAACAATATGCTTGTGTTTCTAGCTCCAACAGTAATACCTAACAATATGCTTGTGTTTCTAGCTCCAACAGTAATACCTAACAATATGCTTGTGTTTCTAGCTCCAACAGTAATACCTAACAATATGCTTGTGTTTCTAGCTCCAACAGTAATACCTAACAATATGCTTGTGTTTCTAGCTCCAACAGTAATACCTAACAATATGCTTGTGTTTCTAGCTCCAACAGTACAGTAATACCTAACAATATGCTTGTGTTTCTAGCTCCAACAGTACAGTAATACCTAACAATATGCTTGTGTTTCTAGCTCCAACAGTACAGTAATACCTAACAATATGCTTGTGTTTCTAGCTCCAACAGTAATACCTAACAATATGCTTGTGTTTCTAGCTCCAACAGTACAGTAATACCTAACAATATGCTTGTGTTTCTAGCTCCAACAGTACAGTAATACCTAGCAATATGCTTGTGTTTCTAGCTCCAACAGTAATACCTAACAATATGCTTGTGTTTCTAGCTCCAACAGTAATACCTAACAATATGCTTGTGTTTCTAGCTCCAACAGTACAGTAATACCTAACAATATGCTTGTGTTTCTAGCTCCAACAGTAATACCTAGCAATATGCTTGTGTTTCTAGCTCCAACAGTACAGTAATACCTAACAATATGCTTGTGTTTCTAGCTCCAACAGTAATACCTAACAATATGCTTGTGTTTCTAGCTCCAACAGTAATACCTAACAATATGCTTGTGTTTCTAGCTCCAACAGTAATACCTAACAATATGCTTGTGTTTCTAGCTCCAACAGTAATACCTAACAATATGCTTGTGTTTCTAGCTCCAACAGTAATACCTAACAATATGCTTGTGTTTCTAGCTCCAACAGTAATACCTAACAATATGCTTGTGTTTCTAGCTCCAACAGTAATACCTAACAATATGCTTGTGTTTCTAGCTCCAACAGTAATACCTAACAATATGCTTGTGTTTAGCTCCAACAGTAATACCTAACAATATGCTTGTGTTTCTAGCTCCAACAGTAATACCTAACAATATGCTTGTGTTTCTAGCTCCAACAGTAATACCTAACAATATGCTTGTGTTTCTAGCTCCAACAGTAATACCTAACAATATGCTTGTGTTTCTAGCTCCAACAGTACAGTAATACCTAACAATATGCTTGTGTTTCTAGCTCCAACAGTAATACCTAACAATATGCTTGTGTTTCTAGCTCCAACAGTACAGTAATACCTAACAATATGCTTGTGTTTCTAGCTCCAACAGTAATACCTAACAATATGCTTGTGTTTCTAGCTCCAACAGTAATACCTAACAATATGCTTGTGTTTCTAGCTCCAACAGTAATACCTAACAATATGCTTGTGTTTCTAGCTCCAACAGTAATACCTAACAATATGCTTGTGTTTCTAGCTCCAACAGTACAGTAATACCTAACAATATGCTTGTGTTTCTAGCTCCAACAGTAATACCTAACAATATGCTTGTGTTTCTAGCTCCAACAGTAAGTAATACCTAACAATATGCTTGTGTTTCTAGCTCCAACAGTACAGTAATACCTAACAATATGCTTGTGTTTCTAGCTCCAACAGTACAGTAATACCTAACAATATGCTTGTGTTTCTAGCTCAACAACAGTAATACCTAACAATATGCTTGTGTTTCTAGCTCCAACAGTAATACCTAACAATATGCTTGTGTTTCTAGCTCCAACAGTAATACCTAACAATATGCTTGTGTTTCTAGCTCCAACAGTAATACCTAACAATATGCTTGTGTTTCTAGCTCCAACAGTAATACCTAACAATATGCTTGTGTTTCTAGCTCCAACAGTAATACCTAACAATATGCTTGTGTTTCTAGCTCCAACAGTAATACCTAACAATATGCTTGTGTTTCTAGCTCCAACAGTAATACCTAACAATATGCTTGTGTTTCTAGCTCCAACAGTAATACCTAACAAAACACAACAGGAAGCTGGATTCGTCAGACCAGGAGATGTTTTTCTCCTCCTCATTGTCCAGCGTTGGTGATGGCGTGTCCACTGTAGCTGCTTCTTCTTCTTCTTGTGTTTAGCTGATAGGAGTGGAACCCCGGTGTGGTCGTCTGCTGCAATAGCCAATCAGTGACAAGTTGTTGTGCGTTCCCGAGTTGCCTATTCTGTTGCCTACTGTTGTACTGTGCTGTTATTTGTCTGTTTTTGGGCCTCCTGTGAACTTACATGATTCTTGCCATTCTTCTTCGACCTCTCTCATC
>NC_056452.1:29372628-29400128 GCF_018296145.1 Oncorhynchus tshawytscha | reverse complement strand
CTACCAGTGTGGTGTTTCTGATTGGTGTTCTCTCTCTCAGGGGCCTCCCCTCCTCACCCTACCAGTCTGGTGTTTCTGATTGGTGTTCTCTCTCTCTCAGGACCTCCCCTCCTCACCCTACCAGTCTGGTGTTTCTGATTGGTGTTCTCTCTCTCAGGGGCCTCCCCTCCTCACCCTACCAGTCTGGTGTTTCTGATTGGTGTTCTCTCTCTCAGGACCTCCCCTCCTCACCCTACCAGTCTGGTGTTTCTGATTGGTGTTCTCTCTCTCTCAGGGGCCTCCCCTCCTCACCCTACCAGTCTGGTGTTTCTGATTGGTGTTCTCTCTCTCAGGGGCCTCCCCTCCTCACCCTACCAGTCTGGTGTTTCTGATTGGTGTTCTCTCTCTCTCAGGGGCCTCCCCTCCTCACCCTACCAGTCTGGTGTTTCTGATTGGTGTTCTCTCTCTCTCAGGGGCCTCCCCTCCTCACCCTACCAGTGTGGTGTTTCTGATTGGTGTTCTCTCTCTCTCAGGGGCCTCCCCTCCTCACCCTACCAGTCTGGTGTTTCTGATTGGTGTTCTCTCTCTCAGGGGCCTCCCCTCCTCACCCTACCAGTCTGGTGTTTCTGATTGGTGTTCTCTCTCTCAGGGGCCTCCCCTCCTCACCCTACCAGTCTGGTGTTTCTGATTGGTGTTCTCTCTCTCAGGGACCTCCCCTCCTCACCCTACCAGTCTGGTGTTTCTGATTGGTGTTCTCTCTCTCAGGGGCCTCCCCTCCTCACCCTACCAGTGTGGTGTTTCTGATTGGTGTTCTCTCTCTCAGGGGCCTCCCCTCCTCACCCTACCAGTCTGGTGTTTCTGATTGGTGTTCTCTCTCTCAGGGGCCTCCCCTCCTCACCCTACCAGTCTGGTGTTTCTGATTGGTGTTCTCTCTCTCAGGGGCCTCTCCTCCTCACCCTACCAGTCTGGTGTTTCTGATTGGTGTTCTCTCTCTCAGGGGCCTCCCCTCCTCACCCTACCAGTCTGGTGTTTCTGATTGGTGTTCTCTCTCTCAGGGACCTCCCCTCCTCACCCTACCAGTCTGGTGTTTCTGATTGGTGTTCTCTCTCTCAGGGGCCACCCCTCTTCACCCTACCAGTCTGGTGTTTCTGATTGGTGTTCTCTCTCTCAGGGGCCACCCCTCTTCACCCTACCAGTCTGGTGTTTCTGATTGGTGTTCTCTCTCTCAGGGGCCTCCCCTCATCACCCTACCAGTCTGGTGTTTCTGATTGGTGTTCTCTCTCTCAGGGGCCTCCCCTCATCACCCTACCAGTCTGGTGTTTCTGATTGGTGTTCTCTCTCTCAGGGGCCTCCCCTCCTCACCCTACCAGTCTGGTGTTTCTGATTGGTGTTCTCTCTCTCAGGGGCCTCCCCTCCTCACCCTACCAGTCTGGTGTTTCTGATTGGTGTTCTCTCTCTCAGGGGCCTCCCCTCATCACCCTACCAGTCTGGTGTTTCTGATTGGTGTTCTCTCTCTCAGGGGCCACCCTCTTCACCCTACCAGTCTGGTGTTTCTGATTGGTGTTCTCTCTCTCAGGGACCTCCCCTCCTCACCCTACCAGTCTGGTGTTTCTGATTGGTGTTCGCTCTCTCAGGGGCCTCCCCTCTTCACCAGTCTGGTGTTTCTGATTGGTGTTCTCTCTCTCAGGGGCCTCCCCTCATCACCCTACCAGTCTGGTGTTTCTGATTGGTGTTCTCTCTCTCAGGGGCCTCCCCTCATCACCCTACCAGTCTGGTGTTTCTGATTGGTGTTCTCTCTCTCAGGGGCCTCCCCTCCTCACCCTACCAGTCTGGTGTTTCTGATTGGTGTTCTCTCTCTCTCAGGGGCCTCCCCTCCTCACCCTACCAGTCTGGTGTTTCTGATTGGTGTTCTCTCTCTCAGGGGCCTCTCCTCCTCACCCTACCAGTCTGGTGTTTCTGATTGGTGTTCTCTCTCTCAGGGACCTCCCCTCCTCACCCTACCAGTCTGGTGTTTCTGATTGGTGTTCGCTCTCTCAGGGGCCTCCCCTCTTCACCAGTCTGGTGTTTCTGATTGGTGTTCTCTCTCTCAGGGGCCTCCCCTCCTCACCTTTGGTGTGGTGGTTTGTCTGCTTCCCGCCTCCTTCCCTCCTCCTTCCCTCTTCCTTCCCTCCTCCTTCCCTCCTCCTTCCCGCCTCCTTCCCTCCTCCTTCCCACCTCCTTCCCTCCTCCTTCCCGCCTCCTTCCCTCCTCCTTCCCTCCCTCCTCCTTCCCGCCTCCTTCCCGCCTCCTTCCCCTCCTTCCCTCCTCCTTCCCTCCTCACCACTCTACTCTGCTTCTTGTCACTACATCAACTTCAGCAAGACAAAGGAGCTGATCATGGACTACAGGAAACATCCACGTGTATGGGGCTGCAGTGAAACGGGTCGGGAGCTTCAAGTTCCTCGTTGTCTACAGCACTAAGGGAATGAACGTGGTCCACATACGCCCCTCAGGAGGCTGAAAAGATTTGGCATGGATCCTCAGATCCTCAAAAAGTTCTACAGCTGCACCATTGAGAGTATTTTTGGCTTGCTGCGTCACCGCCTGGTATGGCAACTGCAAGGCACCTGACCGCAAGGCGCTACAGAGGGTAGTGGGTACGAACTCCCTGCCACCCAGAACCTCTATACCAGGCGGTGTCAGAGGGAGGTCCAAAAACAATTGTCAAAGACTCCAGCCACCCAAGCCGTAGATTGTTCTGTTAGTCTATACCTGTTGTTTTACGAAGCGTGTGACAAATAACATTTGATGTTATCTGACCAAAACGATCAGCTCTCTCCTCTACATCAATACAGGTCATCTTGGTAGGGTAGCATACAATACAGGAAACCTATGGGGTAAATAGGTATCAGTGGTACAACTGGGAGGAGGGCCCTATGGGTTAAACTGGTATCAGTGGTACAACTGGGAGGAGGGCCCTATGGGTTAAACAGGTATCAGTGGTACAACTGGGAGGAGGGCCCTATGGGTTAAACTGGTATCAGTGGTACATCTGGGAGGAGGGCCCTATGGGTTAAACTGGTATCAGTGGTACAACTGGGAGGAGGGCCCTATGGGTTAAACTGGTATCAGTGGTACATCTGGGAGGAGGGCCCTATGGGTTAAACAGGTATCAGTGGTACAACTGGGAGGAGGGCCCTATGGGTTAAACTGGTATCAGTGGTACAACTGGGAGGTGGGCCCTATGGGTTAAACAGGTATCAGTGGTACATCTGGGAGGAGGGCCCTATGGGTTAAACAGGTATCAGTGGTAAAACTGGGAGGAGGGCCCTATGGGTTAAACTGGTATCAGTGGTACAACTGGGAGGTGGGCCCTATGGGTTAAACAGGTATCAGTGGTACAACTGGGAGGAGGGCCCTATGGGTTAAACAGGTATCAGTGGTACAACTGGGAGGAGGGCCCTATGGGTTAAACAGGTATCAGTGGTACAACTGGGAGGAGGGCCCTATGGGTTAAACAGGTATCAGTGGTACATCTGGGAGGAGGGCCCTATGGGTTAAACAGGTATCAGTGGTACATCTGGGAGGAGGGCCCTATGGGTTAAACAGGTATCAGTGGTACATCTGGGAGGTGGGCCCTATGGGTTAAACAGGTATCAGTGGTACATCTGGGAGGTGGGCCCTATGGGTTAAACAGGTATCAGTGGTACATCTGGGAGGTGGGCCCTATGGGTTAAACAGGTATCAGTGGTACATCTGGGAGGTGGGCCCTATGGGTTAAACAGGTATCAGTGGTACATCTGGGAGGTGGGCCCTATGGGTTAAACAGGTATCAGTGGTACATCTGGGAGGAGGGCCCTATGGGTTAAATAAGTGTCAGTGGTACATCTGGGAGGAGGGCCCTATTGGTTAAACAGGTATCAGTGGTACATCTGGGAGGTGGGCCCTATGGGTTAAACAGGTATCAGTGGTACATCTGGGATGAGGGCCCTATGGGTTAAACAGGTATCAGTGGTACATCTGGGAGAAGGGCCCTATGGGTTAAACAGGTATCAGTGGTACATCTGGGAGGTGGGCCCTATGGGTTAAACAGGTATCAGTGGTACATCTGGGAGGAGGGCCCTATGGGTTAAATAAGTGTCAGTGGTACATCTGGGAGGAGGGCCCTATTGGTTAAACAGGTATCAGTGGTACATCTGGGATGAGGGCCCTATGGGTTAAACAGGTATCAGTGGTACATCTGGGATGAGGGCCCTATGGGTTAAACAGGTATCAGTGGTACATCTGGGATGAGGGCTGTCTGACAGCTAGGAAGTGTAGTTGTTATCATTAGGTATATTATTTCTAGTTGTAATTCATTCCAGTTATAGCGGGCGGTGCAGTTGTGGGGATAGATGTCTCCGGTTTTGTTTTCATGATCTTTTCACAGCTAGTGGATATGAGCGAGACTAGAGGACATGTGAACATTCATTTATACATACCAGTATTTCTTACACAAGAAAACGTGTCTGTCGAATATTTTTATTTTTTTACAGTTCCAGTGGCTGCAAATGTAATTAATTTCAGGAGCAATCATTGTAGTAGCTTTTCAGATCAAATACCCAGGAGCACTCCTACCAAACTAATCCATTCCCTTGAATACAAACACTCTAACATATTCCCCCTTCCCCTGTCTCTCTCTCTCTCTCTCTCTCTCTGTCTCTCTCTCTCTCTCTCTCTCTCTCTCTCTCTCTCTGTCTCTCTCTCTGTCTCTCTCTCTCTCTCTCTCTCTCTCTCTCTCTCTCTCTCTCTCTCTCTCTCTGTCTCTCTGTCTCTCTCTCTCTCTCTCTCTCTCTCTCTCTCTCTCTCTCTCTCTCTCTGTCTCTCGGTCTCTGTCTCTCTCTCTCTCTCCCTCTCTCTCTCTGTCTCTCTCTCTCTCTCTCTCTCTCTCCCTCTCTCTCTCTGTCTCTGTGTCTGTCTCTCTCTCTCTGTCTCTCGGTCTCTGTCTCTCTCTCTCTCTGTCTCTCGGTCTCTGTCTCTCTCTCTCTCTGTCTCTCTCTCTCTGTCTCTCTCTCTATTTCTCTCTCTCTCTCTCGCTCTCTTTAATTGATTTCAAGGGGCTTTATTGGCATGGGAAACATGTGTTAATATTGCCAAAGTAAGTGAAGTAGATAATAAACAAAAGTGAAATAAACAATAAAATGAACAGTAAACATTACACTCACAAAATTTCCAAAAGAATAAAGACATTTAAAAGGTCATATTATGTGCAAATATTTAAAGTACAAAAGGGAAAATAAATAAACATAAATATGGGTTGTATTTACAATGGTGTTTGTTCTTCACTGGTTGCCCTTTTGTTGTTGCAAAAGGTCACACATCTTGCTGCTGTGATGACACACTGTGTTATTTCACCCAGTAGATATGGAAGTTTATCAAAATTGGGTTTGTTTTCGGATTCTACGTGGGTCTATGTGATCTGAGGGAAATATGTGTCTCTAATATGGTCTTACATTTGGCAGGAGGTTAGGAAGTACAGCTCAGTCTCCACCTCATTTTGTGGGCAGTGAGCACATAGTCTGTCTTCTCTTGAGATCCAGGTCTGCCTACGGTGGCCTTTCTCAATAGCAAGGCTATGCTCACTGAGTCTGTACATAGTCAAAGCTTTCCTTAATTTTGAGTCAGTCACAGTGGTCAGGTATTCTGCCGCTGTGTACTCTCTGTTTAGGGCCAAATAGCATTCTAGTTTGCTCTGTTTTTTTGTAAATTCTTTCCAATGTGTCAAGTAATTATCTTTTTGTTTTCTCATGATTTGGTTGGGTCTAATTGTGCTGCTGTCCTGGGGCTCTGTGGGGTGTGTTTGTGTTTGTGAACAGAGCCCCAGGACCAGCTTGCTTAGGGGACTCTTCTCCAGGTTCATCATCATTCACCAGGGGGATGGAGGAGATAGTAGTGGTGGGGGACCAACAGGGAGGAACGAGGGAGTAATGGGGGAGGGGACCAGGGGGATGGACGAGGAAGTAGTGGGGGGGGGGCCAACAGGGAGGGACGAGGGAGTAGTGGGAGAGGATTCCATCTTGGAAACAGGAGCCACCAACCATCTGAGCCATTTGTCAAATAAATGCGACTGAGTTTAACAATCATTCTATTCACTTTATAGTGCCCTACTTTATACCAGGGCCCATAGGGAATAGGGTGCACTACTTTAGACCAGGGCCCATAGGGAATAGGGTGCATTAATTTAGACCAGCCCCCATAGGGAATAGGGTGCACTACATTTGACCGGGGCCCATAGGGAATAGGGTGCACTACATTTGAGACGGGGCCCATAGGGAATAGGGTGCATTAATTTAGACCAGGGCCCATAGGGAATAGGGTGCACTACATTTGACCGGGGCCCATAGGGAATAGGGTCCCGTTTGGCACGCAGCCTGTGAGACTAACTTACCAAGCTCCATGCTCCGTCTACAAAGCCTCTGCTTGTTGATACTCCTCTGTAAGCTACTTACTTAGAGACAGCCCATGGCGGAAATCTCAAAACACTGGTGCTACTGAAAAAATACCCCTGGCCCTTTGCCGTTTTTGGTAAGCCCCACCTTCTGGTAAGCAGATATGAGGTGCAGATTGGTAGAGGGCCCGCGGGGGATTTTATTTGTCCCCAGCAAGTTTTCAGAGTAAAATAAATGTTTTTGTTTTTAATTGTTGGACATGCAAGACTGTAAAAACACCAGCAAATCGTGTCCAAGTGATCTTACGTTTGTGTTCCTAAAGTGTTCCTGAAGTGTTCCTGAAGTGTTCCTGAAGTGTTCCTGAAGTGTTCCTGAAGTATTCCTGAAGTGTTCCTGAAGTGTTCCTGAAGTATTCCTGAAGTATTCCTGAAGTTTTCCTGAAGTATTCCTGAAGTATTCCTGAAGTATTCATGAAGTTTTCCTGAAGTTTTCCTGAAGTATTCCTGAAGTGTACCTGAAGTATTACTGAAGTATTCCTGAAGTTTTCCTGAAGTTTTCCTGAAGTATTCCTGAAGTAAAGCATAAAGAGAGTGTGTCTTCAGAAAGTAAAAACACTTCTTTCCTTTGCAGATGGTCTCTGTTGATAGAACCTCTATATGCAGATGGTCTCTGTTGATAGAACCTCTATATGCAGATGGTATCTGTTGATAGAACCTATATATGCAGATGGTCTCTGTTGATAGAACCTCTATATGCAGATGGTATCTGTTGATAGAACCTATATATACAGATGGTCTATGTTGATAGAACCTCTATATACAGATGGTCTCTGTTGATAGAACCTCTATATACAGATGGTCTCTGTTGATAGAACCTCTATATACAGATGGTCTCTGTTGATAGAACCTCTATATGCAGATGGTCTCTGTTGATAGAACCTCTATATGCAGATGGTCTCTGTTGATAGAACCTCTATATGCAGAAGGTCTCTGTTGATAGAACCTCTATATGCAGATGGTCTCTGTTGATAGAATCTCTATATGCAGATGGTATCTGTTGATAGAACCTCTATATGCAGAAGGTCTCTGTTGATAGAACCTCTATATGCAGATGGTCTCTGTTGATAGAATCTCTATATGCAGATGGTATCTGTTGATAGAACCTCTATATACAGATGGTCTCTGTTAATAGAACCTCTATATACAGATGGTCTCTGTTGATAGAGGGTTCATGAAGAGGTGGAGTGTCTGATTATTTTCCCAATGGTCATTTGGGCTGCTTCCTGCTTGGTGGTTGTTTTCTATGGCACTATGAGAAGGTGGTGTTGATTGGTTCGTCGTGTGTGTGTGTGTGTGTGTGTGTGTGTGTGTGTGTGTGTGTGTGTGTGTGTGTGTGTGTGTGTGTGTGTGTGTGTGTGTGTGTGTGTGTGTGTGTGTGTGTGTGTGTGTGTGTGTGTATGGACTGGAGCCCCGTCCTTCCCAGCAGGGAAGTGACCTAACGATTGAGGAGGTCACACACACACAACTGTGTTACTGTGTTACAAAGTCAGGATCAATCTGTTTGGGAGAGGTTCCATCCAGTCCCATGCTGTATAGGGAGTCAGGAATAGACCAGCCTCTGTCATAAGGTCGCTGTGATATTGCTGTGATATTGTACATTGTGAAAAAGGAGCTTGGTCCAAAATGGAACATGATTGAAGGGCACTAAGTTGCCAAAACATTTCAGTCTATGGGAACGATGGGAGATGGATCTCTGTGAGTTTGGACCCTTCATCTGTTCAGCAGGGCTGAGGTATTGGTGGTTGTAGAATTTGGCTGAATTAGCTTCTCTCTCTACATAATTGTCTTTCTCTCTCTCTCTCTCTGTTTCTCTCTCTCTCTCTCTCTCTCTCCCCCCTCTCTCTGTCTGTCTCTCTGTCTGTCTCTCTGTGTCTCTGTCTCTCTGTCTGTCTCTCTGTCTCTGTCTCTCTCTGTGTCTCTGTTTCTCTCTCTCCCCCCTCTCTCTCTCTGTCTCTGTCTGTTTTTCTGTCTCCCTCTCCCTTCCCCCACTCTCTCTCGCTCTGTCTCTCTCTGTAGCCCTCTCTCGATCTCTCTCAGTATATATCGTGATGTAACGATGTGCAAATAGTTAAGTACAAAAGGGATTTTTTTTTAAAATAAACATAAATATCCTGTTGAAGTCAGAAGTTTACATACACTTTAGCCAAATACATTTAAACTCAGTTTTTCACAATTCCTGACATTTAATCCTAGTAAAAATTCCCTGTCTTAGGTCAGTTACTATCACCACTTTATTTTAAGAATGTGAAATGTCAGAATAATAGTAGAGAGAATGATTTATTTCAGCTTTAATTTCTTTCATCACATTCCCAGTGGGTCAGAAGTTTACATACACTCATTTAGTATTTGCATTGCCTTTAAATTGTTTAACTTAAATAAAACGTTTCAGGTAGCTTTCCACATTGATTTTCACTTTTCGCACTAAAGTGCGAACTATTGTTTGTACAGATGAATGTGGTACCTTCAGGCGTTTGGAAATTGCTCCCAAGGATAAACCAGACTTGTGGAGATCTACAATTTCTTTTCTGAGGTCTTGGCTGATTTATTTAGATTTTTCCATGATTTCAAGCAAAGAGGCACTGAGTTTGAAGGTAATGAAATACATCCACAGGTACACCTCCAATTGACTCAAATGATGTCAATTAGCCTATCAGAAGCTTCTAAAGCCATGACATCATTTTCTGGAATTTTCCTAGCTGTTTAAAGGCACAGTCAACTTAGTGGATGTAAACTTCTGAACCACTGGAAATGTGATACTGTGAATTATAAGTGAAATAATCTAATCTGTCTGTAAACAATTGTTGGAAAAATGACTTGTGTCATGCACAAAGTAGATGTCCTAACCAACTTGGAAAAACTATAGTTTGTTAACAAGAAATTTGTGGAGTGGTTGAAAAACGAGTTTTAATGACTCCAATCTAAGTGTATGTACACTTGCGACTTCAACTGTAGGTTGAAGCTACAATCATGTTTGTTCCTCACTGGTTGCCCTTTTCTAGCCTGTCTTCTCTTGAGAGCCAGGTCTGCCTACGGTGGCCTTTCTCAATAGCAAGGTTATGCTCACTGAGTCTGTACATAGTCAAAGCTTTCCTAAAGTTTGGGTCAGTCACCGTGGTCAGGTATTCTGCCACTGTGTACTCTCTGTTTGGGGCCAAATAGCATTCTAGTTTGCTCTGTTTTTTTGTTAATTCTTTCCAATGTGTCAAGTAATTATCTTTTTGTTTTCTCATGATTTGGTTGGGTCTAATTGTGCTGCTGTCCTGGGGCTCTGTGGGGTCTGTTTGTGTTTGTGAACAGAGCACCAGGACCAGCTTGCTTAGGGGACTCTTCTCCAGGTTCATCTCTCTGTAGGTGATGGCTTTGTTAAGGAAGGTTTGGGAATCGCTTCCTTTTAGGTGATTGAAGAATTGAACATCTCTTTTCTGGATTTTGATAATTAGCGGGTATCTGCCTAATTCTGCTCTGCATTATTTGGTGTTTTACCTTGTAAGAGGATATTTTTGCAGAATTCTGCATGCAGAGTCTCAATTTGGTGTTTGTCCCATTTGGTGAATTCTTGGTTTGGTGAGCGGACCCCAGACCTCACAACCATAAAGGGCAATGGGTTCTATAACCGATTCAACCATTTTTAGCCAGATCCTAATTGGTATGTTGAATTTTATGTTTCTTTTGATGTCCTAGAAGGCCCTTCGTTCACAGCTTTGTGGAAGTTACCTGTGGTGTTGATGTTTATGCCTTTGTTGTGGAACACTGTCAGGGACCAGAAAAGGGAATGAGGTACAACTGAAACCTTCAACCCCTCTGACACGTCATCGGAATATCTAGGTGCTGCTGTAGGCCCTCCTTGGTTGGTGACAGAAGCACCAGATCATCAGCAAACATTTGACTTCAGATTCTAGTAGGGTGAGGCCGAGTGCTGCAGAATGTTGAAGTCGCCAATTCAAAAAACAATTGAATAGGCTTAAACTGCATCCCTGTCTCACCCCCTTTGGCCCCGATGGAAGAAATCAATGTTTATTGCCTGTTTTGAACGTGTTGTTTCAGTTTGTACAGCAGATTTGAGTCAGCAGCTTTTTAAAAATTCCAATCAAGAGAAGACTTTGCTTTTGTTCTCTCTTCCCCCTCTCTCTTTCACCTCACCTCCTCGCCCCCCTTGCCCCCCCTCTCTCTCTCCCTCTCTCTCTCTCTTTCACCTCTCTCTCTCTCTCTCTCTCTCTCTCTCTCTTTCACCTCTCCCCTCTCTCTCTCCCTCTCTCTCTCTTTCACCTCACCCCCTTGCCCCCCCTCTCTCTCTCTCTCTCTCTCTCTCTCTCTTTCACCTCACCCCTTGCCCCCATCTCTCTCTCTTTCACCTCTCCCCCTCTCTCTCTCTCTCTCTCAATCTCTCTCTTTCACCTTTCACCTTCCCCCCTCTCTCTCTCTTTCACCTCTCCCCCCACTCTCTCTCTCTTTCACCCTCCCCCCCTCCTCTCTCTCTCTCTCTCTCTCTCTCTCTCTCTCTCTCTTTCACCTCACCCCCTCTCTCTCTCCCCTATCTCTCCCTCTCTCTCTCTCTTTCATCTCACCCCCTCTCTCTCCCCTATCTCTCCCCCTCTCTCTCTCTTTCACCTCACCCCTTGCCCCCATCTCTCTCTCTCTCTCTTTCACCTCTCCCCCTCTCTCTCTTTCACCTCTCCCCCCCCTCTCTCTCTCTCTTTCACCTCTCCCCTCTCCCTCTCTCTCTCTCTTTCACCTCTCTCTCTCTCTCTCTCTCTCTCTCTTTCACCTCTCCCCCTCTTTTCTCTCTCTCTCTCTCTTTCACCTTTCACTTCTCCCCCCCCTCTCTCTCTCTTTTCCCCCCCTCTCTCTCTCTCTCTCTCTCTCTTTCACCTCTCCCCCTCTCTCTCTCTTTCACCTCCCTCCCCCCTCTCTCTCTCTCTTTCACCTCTCTTTCTCCCCCTCTCTCTCTCTCTTTCACCTCTCCCCTCTCTCTCAAATCAAGAGAAGATTTTGCTTTTGTTTTTTGTTCTCTCTTTCCCCCCACTCTCTCGCTCTCTCTCTGTCTGTATGTCTGTCTGTCTCTCTCCCTCTTCAGCCCTCCCCCTCTCTCAGCTCTCTCCTATCTCTCTTTCAGCTCTTTCCCTCTCTTCCCCCCTTCCCCCAACAGGAACTGGCTAATTTCCTGAACTTGATATGCCATTTGGTTGGAGCCAGGGGGAAACATCTGAAGGGAAGATCTCTGAGAATTCTCTGCAGTTTAAAAGCTTAATGAATCGTTTCAAACGCTGGGTCAACATACTTTAACATCTTACAGGTGTAGTTATTTTCTCCAACCTAAAAAGAAGGAAAGTCACTGGAGGAAGAGAGAGGGGGAGAGGGAGAGGGAGGGGGATGGAGGGAGGAGAGAAGGAGGGGAGAGAGGGAGGGAAGGGAGGGGAGAGGGGGAGGGAAGGGAGGGGAGAGAGGGAGGGAAGGGGGATGGAGGGAGGAGAGAAGGAGGGGAGAGAGGGAGGGAAGGGATGGGGGAGAGAGGGAGGGGAAGGGGGGGGAGAGAGGGAGGGATGGAGGGAGAGTGGGTTGGAGGGAGAGAGAGAGAGAAGGAGGGGAGAGAGGGGGGAGGGATGGATGGAGGGAGGGGGATGGAGGAGGGGTGGAGGGAGGGATGGAGAGAGAGAAGGGGGGGGAGAGAGGGAGGGATGGAGGAGAGAGGGATGGAGGGAGAGAGAGGAGGGATGGATGGAGGGAGGGAGGGAGGGATGGAGGAGGGATGGATGAGAGGGAGGGATGGAGGGATGGAGGAGGGATGGAGAGAGGGAGGGATGGAGAGAGGGAGAGATGGAGGAGGGATGGAGAGAGGGAGGGATGGAGAGATGGAGGAGGGATGGAGAGAGAGGGATGGAGAGAGGGAGGGATGGAGGAGGGATGGAGAGAGGGAGGGATGGAGAGAGGGAGCAATGGAGAGAGGGATGGAGGAGGGATGGAGAGAGGGAGGGATGGAGAGAGGGAGGGATGGAGAGAGGGATGGAGGGAGGGAGGGATGGAGAGAGGGAGGGATGGAGGAGGGGTGGAGGGAGGGATGGAGAGAGAGAAGGAGGGGAGAGAGGGAGAGAGGCAGGGATGGAGGGAGAGTGGGATGGAGGGAGAGAGAGGAGGGATGGATGGAGGAGGGATGGAGAGAGGGAGGGATGGAGAGAGGGAGGGATGGAGGGATGGAGGAGGGATGGAGAGAGGGAGGGATGGAGAGAGGGAGAGATGGAGGAGGGATGGAGAGAGGGAGGGATGGAGGGATGGAGGAGGGATGGAGAGAGGGAGGGATGAGAGAGGGAGGGATGGAGGAGGGAGGGATGGAGAAAGGGAGGGATGGAGAGAGGGATGGAGGAGGGATGGAGAGAGGGAGGGTTTTGAGGAGGGATGGAGAGAGGGAGTGAGGGAGGGATGGAGAGAGGGAGGGATGGAGGAGGGAGGGATGGGGATGGAGAGAGGGAGGGATGGAGGAGGGATGGAGAAGGGATGGAGAGAGGAAGGGGGGGCAGGCACAAAGTTTCAGACAAAACAACTTTCATACACGAACACAACATTGATAAAAACAGAAGACACACATACAGTACAACAATGACATGTTACATAAAGAAACACTAACTAAAGCCGTCCTGAAGACAATTACACTCACTAACTAACTAAATCTAACTAAAAAACAGCCGTCCTGAAGACAATTACACTCACTAACTAACTAAATCTAACTAAAAAACAGCCGTCCTGAAGACAATTACACTCTTATATGATATTTACATTGATCAAGTGTTTAAATTCCACCAACGTGACTAAATCATAGAATGTTAAAATGTTCAGGAGAGAATTCCAGGACCACGGAACTGAGTAACTAAAAGAATTCCAGGACCACGGAACTGAGTAACTAAAAGAATTCCAGGACCACGGAGCTGAGTAACTAAAAGAATTCCAGGACCACGGAGCTGAGTAACTAAAAGAATTCCAGGACCACAGAGCTGAGTAACTAAAAGAATTCCAGGACCACAGAGCTGAGTAACTAAAAGAATTCCAGGACCACGGAGCTGAGTAACTAAAAGAATTCCACCATGAACAGTTCTATTTCTTGGTACTGTCAGAAGTAAATGAGAATTTGACTGTAATTTATATTTATTTACTGACCTGATTTTTTAAAATAAAGAACAGAGAAAAATGGCATTTTACTCGATATGGCCTTATAAATCAGTATAAATCAGTATAAATCAGTATATATCAGTATAAATCAGTATATATCAGTATAAATCAGTATAAATCAGTATATATCAGTATAAACCAGTATAAATCACTATATATCAGTATAAATCATTATAAATCAGTATAAATCAGTATAAATCAGTATATATCAGTATAAATCACTATATATCAGTATAAATCAATATAAATCACTATATATCAGTATAAATCAGTATATATCAGTATAAATCACTATATATCAGTAATAATCACTATAAATCACTATATATCAGTATAAATCAGTATAAATCATCGGTATGTATCACTATATATCAGTATAAATCAGTATAAATCATTGGTATATATCAATATATATATCACTATACATCAGTATAAATCAGAATATATCAGTATAAATCATCGGTATGTGTCACCATATATCAGTATCTATCAGTATAAATCACTAAAAATCAGTATAAATCAGAATATATCAGTATAAATCATTGGTATGTATCACTATATATCAGTATCTATCAGTATAAATCAGAATATATAGGTATAAATCATCGGTATGTATCACTATATATCAGTATCTATCAGTATAAATCAGAATATATCAGTATAAATCCGTGTATATCAAAGCCTTTTTCAGCTATGCATGAGAGAGAGAGAGAGAGAGATGGAAAGAGAGAGAGAGAGAGATGGAAAGAGAGAGAGAGAGAGAGAGAGAGAGACAGACAGACAGAGAGATAGATAGAGAGAGAGAGAGAGAGGGAAAGAGAATCCACGTTATTCTCACCTTGTTCCCTGTAATATGTAGTCTGTAATCAGTATAGTGGATCATGTATCAGATATTTCCAATCCTTTATCTCCCCCACATTAATCTGGATGCCACAGCAGATGGAGAGATGTGTGCTTTTTATGCCACACTGAGGTTGATAAAGAGATGATGTCATTCTTGTTGTTGTTGTTACAAAGGTGGTAATGAAAGCTGCTTATAGACAGACCTGCAGCGTGTCCCTCTGCCCTGGCGCTGTAACACCAGTCTGTAGACAGACCTGCAGCGTGTCCCTCTGCCCTGGCGCTGTAACACCAGTCTGTAGACAGACCTGCAGCGTGTCCCTCTGCCCTGGCGCTGTAACACCAGTCTGTAGACAGACCTGCAGCGTGTCCCTCTGCCCTGGCGCTGTAACACCAGTCTGTAGACAGACCTGCAGCGTGTCCTCTGCCCTGGCGCCAGCACCAGTCTGTAGACAGACCAGCAACATCTAGCCCAGCCCCATCTAACCCATCCCCATCTAACCCAGCCCCATCTATCCCAGCCCCATCTAACCCAGCCCCATCTATCCCAGCCCCATCTAACCCAGCCCCATCTAACCCAGCCCCATCTATCCCAGCCCCATCTAACCCTATCCCAAGCCCATCTAACCCAATCCCATCTATCCCAGCCCCATCTAACCCAAAACCATCCCCATCTATCCCAGCCCCATCTATCCCTATCTCAGCCCCACCTAACCCTAAACCATCCCCATCTAACCCTATCCCAGCCCCATCTAACCCAATCCCATCTAACCCAGCCCCATCTAACCCTATCTCAGCCCCATCTAACCCAAAACCATCCCCATCTATCCCAGCCCCATCTATCCCTATCTCAGCCCCACCTAACCCTAAACCATCCCCATCTAACCCTAACCCAGCCCCATCTATCCCATCCCCATCTAACCCAGCCCCATCTATTCCTGACCCATCTAACCCTATCCCAGCCCCATCTATCCCAGCCCATTTTAACCCAGCCCCATCTAACCCAACCCCATCTATCTCAGCCCCATCTATCCCAGCCCCATCTAACCCAGCCCCATCTAACCCTATCCCCATCTAACCCTATCCCAGCCCCATCTAACCCTATCCCAGCCCCATTTAAACCAGCCCCATCTAACCCAGCCCCATCTAACCCAGCCCCATCTATCCCAGCCCCATATAACCCAGCCCCATCTATCCCAGCCCCATCTAACCCTATCCCAGCCACATCTAACCCTAACCCAGCCCCATCTAACCCAGCCCGATCTAACCCTAAACCAGCCCCATCTAACGCAGCCCCATCTAACCCTAACCCTAACCCATCCCCATCTAACCCTAAACCATCCCCATCTAACCCTAAACCAGCCCCATCTATCCCAGCCCCATCTAACCCTATCCCAGCCCCACCTAACGCTAAATGATCCTCATCTATCCCAGCCCCATTTAACCCTATCTCAGCCCCATCTAACCCTAAACCATCCCCATCTATCCCAGCCCCATCTAACCCTATCTCAGCCCCATCTAACCCAGCCCCATCTAACCCTAAACCAGCCCCATCTAACGCAGCCCCAGCCTCTGTCTCATAGGACAATCCTGCCTGTGACGGAGTGATCGAGACAGCCTGTAGGTAGGGAGGGTGTGTGTAGGGGGAGAGATGTCTGTTAGCTCTACAGGGTGAACATCAGGCTACTTACTGTTATGCAAGTGTTCCTTTTTTTTAAATCCAGATTGCATGAAGCATAATGGTAACAGAAGTCTGACTCTCTGTCCCCTCTCTGCAGTTCACTGTTGAATCATAGCCAACCAAAGCCAGGGTTTAGCTGGTTGATGTTGGCTTTTTTGTACAAACGCAGACACACACACACACACACACACACACACACACACACACACACACACACACACACACACACAGACAGACAGACAGACAGACAGACAGACAGACAGACAGACAGACAGACAGACAGACAGACAGACAGACAGACAGACAGACAGACAGACAGACAGACAGACAGACAGACAGACAGACAGACAGACAGACAGACAGACAGACAGACAGACAGACACACACACACACACACACACACACACACACACACAGACACACACATACTGCTACACACACCTCACACCAAATAATGGATCACATCTTTGTTAAATTATCCAGGAAATGGTTTGCTGCACAGCTAACACAGGTGTTTTTATGATACTGACTCCTGGAGGCTGGAGGAGAATGAAACTATAAACCCAAGTCTCCCTCCTCCTCCACACCCCCAGTCTCCCTCCCCCAGACAGACCCTCCTCCTCCCCCAGTCTCCCTCCCCCAGACAGACCCTCCTCCTCCCCCAGTCTCCCTCCTCCTCCTCCCCCAGTCTCCCTCCTCCTCCTCCCCCAGTCAGACCCTCCAGACCTCCCCCAGTCTCCCTCCTCCTCCTCCCCCAGTCTCCCTCCTCCTCCTCCCCCAGTCTCCCTCCCCCAGTCTCCCTCCTCCTCCCCCAGTCTCCCTCCCCCAGTCTCCCTCCTCCACCCCAGTCTCCCTCCTCCTAAATCCCCCAGTCTCCCTCCTCCTCCTCCCCCAGTCTCCCTCCTCCTCCCCCAGTCTCCCTCCTCCTCCTCCCCCAGTCTCCCCCTCTTCCTCCTCCCTCAGTCTCCCCCAGTCTTCCTCCTCCTCCCCCAGTCTCCCTCCTCCTCCTCCCCCAGTCTCTCCTCCTCCTCCCCCAGTCTCCCTCCTCCTCCCCCAGTCTCCCCCACATTAAGCTGTTACAAGATAAAATGAAGACCGTCTCTCCCACTCCTCACTCCCCCCTCTTCCCCCACATTAGGCTATCTGTCTCATTCTGTCTGTCTCACTCTGTCTTTTTCTCTCTCTCCATCTCTCTCCAATCTCCTCCTCCCTTCACCACTGGCTAGACTGTGATGGCTTAATGTATATTTTATTGACCCGGTAGTGATATGTTAGTCCATCATTATTGACCCGGTAGTGATATGTTAGTCCATCATTATTGACCCGGTGGTGATATATTAGTTCATCATTATTGACCCGGTAGTGATATGTTAGTCCATCATTATTGACCCGGTGGTGATATGTTAGTCCATCATTTGACCCGGTAGTGATATGTTAGTCCATCATTATTGACCCGGTAGTGATATGTTAGTCCATCATTATTGACCCGGTAGTGATATGTTAGTCCATCATTATTGACCCGGTAGTGATATGTTAGTCCATCATTATTGACCCGGTGGTGATATATTAGTTCATCATTATTGACCCGGTAGTGATATGTTAGTCCATCATTATTGACCCGCTAGTGATATGTTAGTCCATCATTATTGACCCGGTAGTGATATGTTAGTCCATCATTATTGACCCGCTAGTGATATGTTAGTGACCTTTTGTGTTGTGGTTGGTGTATCATCATCTGCTTAGTGTACAAGGTACCCTTAACAAACCAGTCAATAAGCTGCTGGGTTCATAGTGCTGCTGGGTTCATAGTGCTGCTGGGTTCATAGTGCTGCTAGTTTCTGGGTTCATAGTGCTGCTGGGTTCATAGTGCTGCTGGGTTCATAGTGCTGCTGGGTTCATAGTGCTGCTAGTTTCTGGGTTCATAGTGCTGCTGGGTTCATAGTGCTGCTGGGTTCATAGTGCTGCTAGTTTCTGGGTGCATAGTGCTGCTGGGTTCATAGTGCTGCTGGGTTCATAGTGCTGCTGGGTTCATAGTGCAGCTGGGTTCATAGTGCTGCTGGGTTCATAGTGCTGCTGGGTTCATAGTGCTGCTGGGTTCATAGTGCTGCTGGGTTCATAGTGCTGCTGGGTTCATAGTGCTGCTGGGTTCAAAGTGCAGTTAGTTTCTGGGTTTATAGTGCAGCTTGTTTCTGGTGTTTATAGTGCAGCTAGTTTCTGGGTTTATAGTGCAGCTAGTTTCTGGGTTCATAGTGCATCTAGTTTATGGGTTCATAGTGCAGCTAGTTTCTGGGTTCATAGTGCTGCTGGGTTCATAGTGCTGCTAGTTTCTGGGTTCATAGTGCAGCTAGTTTCTGGGTTTATAGTGCAGCTAGTTTCTGGGTTCATAGTGCAGCTAGTTTCTGGGTTCATAGTGCAGCTAGTTTCTGGGTTCATAGTTCAGCTAGTTTCTGGGTTTATAGTGCAGCTAGTTTCTGGTTTCACAGTGCAGCTAGTCTCTGGTTTCACAGTGCAACTAGTCTCTGGGTTCATAGTGCAGCTAGTTTCTGGGTTCATAGTGCAGCTAGTTTCTGGGTTCATAGTGCAGCTAGTTTCTGGGTTCACAGTGCAGCTATTTTCTGGGTTCACAGTGCAGCTAGTTTCTGGGTTCAGTGCAGCTTGTTTCTAGGTTCATAGTGCTGCTAGTTTCTGGGTTTACAGTGCAGCTAGTTTCTGGTTCATAGTGCTGCTAGTTTCTGGGTTCATAGTGAAGCTAGTTTCTGGGTTCACAGTGCAGCTAGTTTCTGGGTTCATAGTGCTGCTAGTTTCTGGGTTCATAGTGCTGCTAGTTTCTGGGTTCATAGTGCAGCTAGTTTCTGGGTTCATAGTGCTGCTACTTTCTGGGTTCATAGTGCTGCTAGTTTCTGGGTTCATAGTGCAGCTAGTTTCTGGGTTCATAGTGCTGCTACTTTCTGGGTTCATAGGGCTGCTAGTTTCTGGGTTCATAGTGCAGCTAGTTTCTGGGTTCACAGTGCAGCTAGTTTCTGGGTTCATAGTGCAGCTAGTTTCTGGGTTCACAGTGCAGCTATTTTCTGGGTTCACAGTGCAGCTAGTTTCTGGGTTCACAGTGCAGCTTGTTTCTGGGTTTACAGTGCAGCTAGTTTCTGGTTCATAGTGCTGCTAGTTTCTGGGTTCATAGTGAAGCTAGTTTCTGGGTTCACAGTGCAGCTAGTTTCTGGGTTCATAGTGCTGCTAGTTTCTGGGTTCATAGTGCTGCTAGTTTCTGGGTTCATAGTGCAGCTAGTTTCTGGGTTCATAGTGCTGCTACTTTCTGGGTTCATAGGGCTGCTAGTTTCTGGGTTCATAGTGCAGCTAGTTTCTGGGTTCACAGTGCAGCTAGTTTCTGGATTCATAGTGCTGCTGGGTTCATAGTGCAGCTAGTTTCTGGGTTCATAGTGCAGCTAGTTTCTGGGTTCATAGTGCAGCTAGTTTCTGGGTTCATAGTGCAGCTAGTTTCTGGGTTCACAGTGCAGCTATTTTCTGGGTTCACAGTGCAGCTAGTTTCTGGGTTCACAGTGCAGCTAGTTTCTGGGTTCACAGTGCAGCTTGTTTCTGGGTTCATAGTGCTGCTAGTTTCTGGGTTTACAGTGCAGCTAGTTTCTGGTTCATAGTGCTGCTAGTTTCTGGGTTCATAGTGAAGCTAGTTTCTGGGTTCACAGTGCAGCTAGTTTCTGGGTTCATAGTGCTGCTAGTTTCTGGGTTCATAGTGCTGCTAGTTTCTGGGTTCATAGTGCAGCTAGTTTCTGGGTTCATAGTGCTGCTACTTTCTGGGTTCATAGGGCTGCTAGTTTCTGGGTTCATAGTGCAGCTAGTTTCTGGGTTCACAGTGCAGCTAGTTTCTGGGTTCATAGTGCTGCTGGGTTCATAGTGCAGCTAGTTTCTGGGTTCATAGTGCAGCTAGTTTCTGGGTTCATAGTGCAGCTAGTTTCTGGGTTCATAGTGCAGCTAGTTTCTGGGTTCACATTGCAGCTATTTTCTGGGTTCACAGTGCAGCTAGTTTCTGGGTTCACAGTGCAGCTTGTTTCTGGGTTCATAGTGCTGCTAGTTTCTGGGTTTACAGTGCAGCTAGTTTCTGGTTCATAGTGCTGCTAGTTTCTGGGTTCATAGTGAAGCTAGTTTCTGGGTTCACAGTGCAGCTAGTTTCTGGGTTCATAGTGCTGCTAGTTTCTGGGTTCATAGTGCTGCTAGTTTCTGGGTTCATAGTGCAGCTAGTTTCTGGGTTCATAGTGCTGCTACTTTCTGGGTTCATAGTGCTGCTAGTTTCTGGGTTCATAGTGCAGCTAGTTTCTGGGTTCATAGTGCTGCTACTTTCTGGGTTCATAGTGCTGCTGGGTTCATAGTGCAGCTAGTTTCTGGGTTCATAGTGCAGCTAGTTTCTGGGTTCATGTGTTTTATATGTGTCTGCCTTTAGACCTCATGACCCTTTTTCACACCAAGTCGTTGTATTGTGTTGACCTAGTTACACATCCACTATAGTTCCATAGCAAGGTTAGTAAAACAGTAAGCTTAGTAAAACAGTGAGAATGGCTGTCTGTCTGTGGATGTGTTTCAGGCTTTTCTGGTAGACTGTATGTCTGTGGATGTGTTTCAGGCTATTCTGGTAAACTGTCTGTCTGTGGATGTCTTTCAGGCTGTTCTGGTTAACTGTCTGTCTGTGGATGTGTTTCAGGCTGTCCTGATAGACTTTATGTCTGTGGATGTGTTTCAGGCTGTCCTGGTAGACTGTATGTCTGTGGATGTGTTTCAGGCTGTCCTGGTAAACTGTCTGTCTGTGGATGTGTTTCAGGCTTTACAGGGTCAGTCATAGCAGTATGATAGGTGCAGTGTAATGTGTTGTTTTACAGGGTCAGTCTTAGTAGTATGATAGGTGTTGTTTTACAGGGTCAGTCTTAGTAGTATGATAGGTGTTGTTTTAAAGGGTCAGTCTTAGTAGTGCAGTGCCCCTGGAGCATATTTAGGTTAAGTGCCTTGCCCTGGTATTTGATCCAGTGACCTTTTGTTTACTGGCCCGACGCCGAACCGCTAGACGCCAATTTGTCCAAAATGGTTCTCTATGAATGGGTTGGTGATCTCTCACAGACAGACACAGCGAGAGCCTCTCTCTCTCTCTCTCTCTCTCTCTCTCTCTCTCTCTCTGATCTATTTTGTGTGTACAAGGACAGCAGAGTGTGCTGGAGGTGATACATTAATCAAAATTCTCTCTGTCTCTCTCTGCCTTGTTCTGTCTCCATCTCTGTCTCCCTGTATCTCTCAAATTCACATTCAGATTGCTTTATTGTCATGAAATACAGTCGTGGCCAAAAGTTTTGAGAATGATTGATGACAGCCCATTCTTGCATAATCAATGCTTGTGGGTTTTTGATTGTCCACCTGCCTCTTGAGGATTGACCACACGTTCTCAATGGGATTAAGGTCTGGGGCGTTTCCTGGCCATGGACCCAAAATATAAATGTTTTGTTCCCCGAACCACTTAGTTATCACTTTTGCCTTATGGCGAGGTGTTCCATCATGCTGGAAAAGGCATTGTTTGTCACCAAACTGATCCTGGATGGTTGGGAGAAGATGCTCTCGGAGGATGTGTTGGTACCATTCTTTATTCATGGCTGTGTTCTTAGGCAACATTGTGAGTGAGCCCAGTCCCTTGGCTGTGAAGCAACCCCACACATGAATGGTCTCAGGATGCTTTACAGTTGGCAATGACACAGGACTGATGGTAGCGCTCACCTTGTCTTCTCCAGACAAGCTTTTTTCCAGATGCCCCAAACCACCGGAAAGGGGTTTTATCAGAGAAAATTACTTTACCCCAGTCCTCAGCAGTCCAATCCCTGTACCTTTTGCAGAATATCTGTCTGTCCCTGAGGTTTTTCCTGGAGAAAAGTGGCTTCTTGCTGCCCTTCTTGACACCAGGCCATCCTCCAAAAGTCTTTGCCTCACTGTGCGTGCAGATGTACTCACACCTGCCTGTGGCCATTCCTGAGCAAGCTCTGTACTGGTGGTGTCCCGATCCCGCAGCTGAATCAACTTTAGGAGACGGTCCTGGTGCTTGCTGGACTTTCTTGTTCTCCCTGAAGCCTTCTTCACAACAGTTGAACAGCTCTCCTTGAAGTTCTTGATGATCCGATAAATGGTTGATTTAGGTGCAATCTTACTGTCACAATCTGATTGTTTTCCCTGTGTGTTTGGATGATAGTGTTGTTTAGTGTTTTCCACCGTTGACATAAGGGACTCTTTTCGGGGTTCAGCTCTTGGATTTCCAGTACTTTGAATTGTAAGGATGTTTTGGGACTTTGTTTTTAAATGGTGCCATAATGTTAGTGTCCTTTTCTTTATGTTTACAATTAAAGGGAATCGTACGAGTTCCGCTCTGCATGCATTATTTTGTACTTTCTTTTGGATATTTAGGATAATTATGCAGAGTTCTGTTTGTAGATTTTCTACTGGGGTTTTCTCCCAATGCTTATAATCGTAATTATAGGTTGGACCTCAATCTTTGCTTCCATATAGTAACAATTGGTAAAATTCCACCATTGAATATTTTGAGCCAGATTTGGATAGGAATATTTCATTTTGAGAATGTGTTATTTTTTATGGAGTAAAATGCTTTTTCTTTTAGTGCATTCAATGCCGGACCAAGTCCACCAGCGGCACTGATATTTAGTCCCATGTAGTTGTACCATTGGGCATGTTGAACCATGGTATTTCCACATTTGAAGGAGTGTCTGCTGCTCTGATACCTGGCTGTTTTCTGCAAAATCACAACGTAGTTTTAAAAAAAAACGTTGGTGTTGATTGTCCAGTTGATGATTTATTCCTAAGAATGTTAAATTGTTCCTGTAGACATTGATCTGGTGGTGACAGTAGGTCATCTGGGTAGATCTTGATCTGTTGGTGACAGTAGGTCATCTGGGTAGACCTTGATCTGTTGGTGACAGTAGGTCATCTGGGTAGATCTTGATCTGTTGGTGACAGTAGGTCATCTGGGTAGACCTTGATCTGTTGGTGACAGTAGGTCATCTGAGTAGACATTGATCTGGTGGTGACAGTAGGTCATCTGGGTAGATCTTGATCTGTTGGTGACAGTAGGTCATCTGGGTAGACCTTGATCTGTTGGTGACAGTAGGTCATCTGGGTAGATCTTGATCTGACCTCATCTTTGATGGTGAGTCCAGGGGCTGCAGATTGGTCCAACAACACTGATAATTCATTGATGTAGATGTTGAACAGGGTTGGACTTAAACTGCACCCTTGTCTCACTCCTCGCCCTTGTGTAAAAAACATAGTTATTTTATTGTTCAGTTTAACCTCTCTAGCATATGTGGGATGGTAGCATCTCACCTCGTCAATAGCCAATGAAATTGCAGGGCACCAAATACAAAACAACAGAATCCCATAATAACAACTCCTCAAACAAACATGTATTTTACACCATTTTAAAGATACACTTGTTGTAAATCCAGCCACAGTGTCCGATTACAAAAAGGCTTTACGACGTAAGGAAACCAAACGATTATGTCAGAGCCAGGTCAGAGCCAAGTCACAGAAAAACACAGCCATTTTTTCCAGCCAAAGAGAGGAGTCACAAAAAGCAGAAATAGAGATAAAATGAATTACTCATCATCCAACATCCAGTCAAAGTGTAGGGCGCCATTTTCAAAACATCAAAAATCTCATAATTAACATTCCTCAAACATACAGTGCCTTGCGAAAGTATTCGGCCCCCTTGAACTTTGCGACCTTCTGCCACATTTCAGGCTTCAAACAAAGATATAAAACTGTATTTTTTTGTGAAGAATCAACAACAAGTGGGACACAATCATGAAGTGGAACGACATTTATTGGATATTTCAAAAAATTTTAACAAATCAAAAACTGAAAAATTGTGCGTGCAAAATTATTCAGCCCCCTTAAGTTAATACTTTGTAGCGCCACCTTTTGCTGCGATTACAGCTGTAAGTCGCTTGGGGTATGTCTCTATCAGTTTTGCACATCGAGAGACTGACATTTTTTCCCATTCCTCCTTGCAAAACAGCTCGAGCTCAGTGAGGTTGGATGGAGAGCATTTGTGAACAGCAGTTTTCTGGACTTTGACTTGGCCCTACCTGGGCTCGAACCAGGGACCCTCTGCACACATCAACAACAGCTACCCTCAAAGCATTGTTACCCATCACGCCACAAAAGCCGCGGCAACCAGTGATCCGGGTCAACAGAATCAATGTAACAGTTTTGCTTCCGTCCCTCTCCTCGCCCCAACCTGGGCTTCCGTCCTTCTCCTCGCCCCTACCTGGGCTTCCGTCCCTCTTCTCGCCCCAACCTGGGCTTCCGTACCTCTCTTCGCCCCAACCTGGGCTTCCGTCCCTCTTTTCACCCCAACCTGGGCTTCCGTCCCTCTCCTCGCCCCAACCTGGGCTTCCGTCCCTCTTTTCACCCCAACCTGGGCTTCCGTCCCTCTCTTCGCCCCAACCTGGGCTTCCGTACCTCTCTTCGCCCCAACCTGGGCTTCCGTCCCTCTTTTCACCCCAACCTGGGCTTCCGTCCCTCTCCTCGCCCCAACCTGGGCTTCCGTCCCTCTCTTCGCCCCAACCTGGGCTTCCGTCCCTTTCTTCGCCCCAACCTGGGCTTCCGTCCCTCTCTTTGCCCCAACCTGGGCTTCCCCCCCCCCCACACTCCCCCAACGCTGCTGTGGAGGGTGTTGTCATAAAGTCCATCATGTCATATGGAATCAAAACCAAATCAACAAAGCCTTTCCTCTTTTGTTCTGATGAACATGCCGGTTTATTAGTGTGTAATGTGTGGACGTGTATCAGTTGTTCTGTGTTTGGATAGAAAGACAATTTGTGTTTTTCTGAGAGCGTTATGTTGTGTGAGGAAGGTCTATATTTGGTTATTGAGAATACAGCAGAACAGTTTCCCCATGTTACTGGTGACGCATATTTCCCTGTAGTTATTAGGGTCTAATTTGTCACTTTTTTTTAATATATGGGGGTTATGAGCTGCTGGTTCCAAATATAAGGGAAGCAGCTGTTCTCCTAAACCAGGTTGAATAGTTTAAATAAGGCAGCCTGCATCTCATTAGTACTGTGTTTCAGCAATTCATTCCTGATGTTGTCACGGCCACTTGCCTTTCCAGGTTTAAGGCTTTGTATAAAGTTCAGTTGGGTTCCGGTTGTTTTTAGGTTTGTGTTTTCCTTGCATGTTATTTGGGTTTAAAGTATTCTGATAATATTATTCCAATGATATTTCAGAGTGATCTTTCCTTATGTTGTCATGGTGAATGGCTAGGATCATTACTCTGTTTTCCATGTAGACCATTCTTTTTCCTTATGTTGTCATGGTGAATGGCTAGGATCATTCTATTTCCTTATGTTGTCATGGTGAATGGCTAGGATCATTCCTCAGTTTTCCATGTAGACCATTCTTTTTCCTTATGTTGTCATGGTGAATGGCTAGGATCATTCTATTTCCTTATGTTGTCATGGTGAATGGCTAGGATCATTCCTCAGTTTTCCATGTAGACCATTCTTTTTCCTTATGTTGTCATGGTGAATGGCTAGGATCATTCTATTTCCTTATGTTGCCATGGTGAATGGCTAGGATCATTCCTCAGTTTTCCATGTAGACCATTCTATTTCCTTATGTTGTCATGGTGAATGGCTAGGATCATTCCTCAGTTTTCCATGTAGACCATTCTTTTTCCTTATGTTGCCATGGTGAATGGCTAGGATCATTCCTCAGTTTTCCATGTAGACCATTCTATTTCCTTATGTTGTCATGGTGAATGGCTAGGATCATTCCTCAGTTTTCCATGTAGACCATTCTATTTCCTTATGTTGTCATGGTGAATGGCTAGGATCAGCCTCCACATTGACTATGTAATGGTACCCCCTGTATATAGCCTCCACATTGACTCTGTACCGGTACCCCCTGTATATAGCCTCCACATTGACTCTGTACTTGTACCCCTTGTATATAGCCTCCACATTTACTCTGTACCGGTACCCCCTGTATATAGCCTCCACATTGACTCTGTACCGTAACACCCTGTATATAGCCTCCACATTGACTCTGTACTGTAACACCCTGTATATAGCCTCCACATTGACTCTGTACCGGTACCCCCTGTATATAGCCTCCACATTGACTCTGGACCGGTACCCCCTGTATATAGCCTCCACATTGACTCTGTACCGTAACACCCTGTATATAGCCTCCACATTGACTCTGTACCGTAACACCCTGTATATAGCCTCCACATTGACTCTGTACCGTAACACCCTGTATATAGCCTCCACTCTACTCTGTACCATAACACCCTGTATATAGCCTCCACATTGACTCTGTACCGTAATACCCTGTATATAGCCTCCACTATGACTCTGTACCGTAACACCCTGTATATAGCCTCCACATTGACTCTGTACCGGTACCCCTGTATATATCCTCCACATTGACTCTGTACCGTAATACCCTGTATATAGCCTCCACATTGACTCTGTACCGTAACACCCTGTATATAGCCTCCACATGGACTCTGTACCGTAACACCCTGTATATAGCCTCCACATGGACTCTGTACCGTAACACCCTGTATATAGCCTCCACATTGACTCTGTAACGTAATACCCTGTATATAGCCTCCACATTGACTCTGTACCGTAACACCCTGTATATAGCCTCCACATTGACTCTGTACCGTAATACCCTGTATATAGCCTCCACATTGACTCTGTACCGTAACACCCTGTATATAGCCTCCACATTGACTCTGTACCGTAACACCCTGTATATAGCCTCCACATTGACTCTGTACCGTAACACCCTGTATATAGCCTCCACATTGACTCTGTACCGTAACACCCTGTATATAGCCTCCACATTGACTCTGTATATATTGTTATTTTACTGCTGCTCTTAATTTATTTGCTACTTTTATTTATAATTTTTTAATGATCTATTTATTGACTTAACACTTATTTTTCTTTAAACTGCATTGTTGGTTACTGGATTGTAAGTAAGCATTTCACTGTGAGGTCTATTACACCTGTTGTATTCAGGTCTACTACACCTGTTGTATTCAGCATTTCACTGTAAGGTCTACTACACCTGTTGTATTCAGCATTTCACTGTAAGGTCTACTACACCTGTTGTAGTCAGCATTTCACTGTGAGGTCTACTACACCTGTAGTATTCAGCATTTCACTGTGAGGTCTATTACACCTGTTGTAGTCAGCATTTCACTGTAAGGTCTACTACACCTGTTGTAGTCAGCATTTCGCTGTAAGGTCTACTACACCTGTTGTATTCAGCATGTCACTGTAAGGTCTACTACACCTGTAGTATTCA
>NC_056452.1:29315128-29360128 GCF_018296145.1 Oncorhynchus tshawytscha | reverse complement strand
GATTTGGAGTCACACTCTAAATTAAAGTGAAAAACCACACTACAGGCTGATCTAACTTTGATGTAATGTCCTTAAAACAAGTCAAAATGAGGCTCAGTAGTGTGTGTGGCCTCAAAGTGCCTGTATGACCCCCCTACAGTGCCTGGGCATGCTCCTGATGGGGTGGCGGATGGTCTCCTGAGGGATCTCCTCCCAGACCTGGACTAAAGCATCCGCCAACTCCTGGACAGTCTGTGGTGCAACGTGGCGTTGGTGGATGGAGCGAGACATGATGTTCCAGATGTGCTCAATTGGATTCAGGTCTGGGGAACGGGCGGACAAGTCCATAGCATCAATGCCTTCCTCTTGCAGGAACTGCTGACACACTCCAGCCACATGAGGTCTAGCATTGTCTTGCATTAGAAGGAACCCAGGGCCAACCGCACCAGCATATGGTCTCACAAGGAGTCTGAGGATCTCATCTCGGTACCTAATGGTAGTCAAGCTACCTCTGGCAAGCACATGGAGGGCTGTGCGGCCCCCCAAATAAATGCCACCCCACACCATGACTGACCCACCCCCAAACCGGTCATGCTGGAGGATGTTGCAGGCAGCAGAACGTTCTCCACAGCGTCTCCAGACCCTGTCACGTCTGTCACATGTACTCAGTGTGAACCTGCTTTCATCTGTGAAGAGCACAGGGCACCAGTGGCGAATTTGCCAATCTTAGTGTTTTCTGGCAAATGCCAAACGTGCTGCACGGTGTTGGGCTGTAAGCACAACCCCCACCTGTGGACGTCAGGCCCTCATACCACCCTCATGGAGTCTGTTTCTGACCGTTTGAGCAGACACATGCACATTTGTGGCCTACTGGAGGTCATTTTGCAGGGCTCTGGCAGTGCTCCTCCTGCTCCTCCTTGCACAAAGGTGGAGGTAGCGGTCCTGCTGCTGGGTTGTTGCCCTCTTACGGCCTCCTCCACGTCTCCTGATGTACTGGCATGTCTCCTGGTAGCGCCTCCATGCTCTGGACACTACGCTGACAGACACAGCAAACTTTCTTACCACAGCTTGCATTGATGTGCCATCCTGGATGAGCTGCACTACCTGAGCCACTTGTGTGGGTTGTAGACTCCGTCTCATGCTACCACTAGAGTGAAAGCACTGCCAGCATTCAAAAGTGACCAAAACATCAGCCAGGAAGCATAGGAACTGAGAAGTGGTCTGTGGTCACCACCTGCAGAACCACTCCTTTATTGGGGGTGTCTTGCTAATTGCCTATAATTTCCACCTGTTGTCTATTCCATTTGCACAACAGCATGTGAAATTTATTGTCAATCAGTGTTGCTTCCTAAGTGGACAGTTTGATTTCACAGAAGTGTGATTGACTTGAGTTACATTGTGTTGTTTAAGTGTTCCCTTTATTGTTTTGAGCAGTGTACATATGTGTGAGTCTGAGGGGAATTAGCTAGCTAATCCTCAGTGGAAGGAATCACAATTTAACAAATACTTTATTCACTTTCTCATGATTCAAATGCCAGATCGGGACGATAAAACAACGTCATGTTGGAAAGGTATAGCGAGGCCTCATCTGGCAGTGGACCATGGGAAAAATGGAGAGGAACCCTGATCAATAATGAGATCGTCTTGTCCTCTATATTAGTGCTCCATCCATCTCCTCTCTTCCATTCTCCACTGGCGTTCATGTTGTCTGCGTCACAATTCTTATTCCCTATACATGGTACTAATTTGGACAAGAGCCCTATCAAAAGTAGTACGCTATTTAGGGAATAGGGTGGTATTAGGGATGCAAACATTTGTCTTGTCTCTGTATTACGGCCTTCAATACATGTCTTCAGCTTCCTGAAAGAAATGGGTCTTCTGGTGTGGCGAGGTAGAGGGGTCATCTTGTTGTGGAGGAGTCATCTCGTCTTTTGTGGTTGTAGAGGAGTCATCTCGTCTTTTGTGGTTGTAGAGGGGTCATCTTGTTGTGGAGGAGTCATCTCGTCTTTTGTGGTTGTAGAGGAGTCATCCCGTCTTGTTTTGGTTGTAGAAGAGTCATCTCATCTTGTTGGGCTTGTAGAGGAGTCATCTTGGTGTGGTTGTAGAGGAGTCATCTCATCTTGTTGTGGTTGTAGAGGAGTCATCTCATCTTGTTGTGGTTGTGGATCAGTCATCTCATCTTGTTGTTGTTGTAGAGGAGTCATCTTGTTGTGGTTGTAGAGGAGTCATCTTGTTGTGGTTGTAGAGGAGTCATCTCATCTTGTTGTGGTTGTAGAGGAGTCATCTCATCTTGTTGTGGTTGTAGAGGAGTCATCTCATCTTGTTGTGGTTGTAGAGGAGTCATCTCATCTTGTTGTGGTTGTAGAGGAGTCATCTCATCTTGTTGTGGTTGTAGAGGAGTCATCTCATCTTGTTGTGGTTGTAGAGGAGTCATCTCATCTTGTTGTGGTTGTAGAGGAGTCATATCTTGTTGTGGTTGTAGAGGAGTCATCTCATCTTGTTGTGGTTGTAGAGGAGTCATCTCATCTTGTTGTGGTTGTAGAGGAGTCATCTCATCTTGTTGTGGTTGTAGAGGAGTCATCTCATCTTGTTGTGGTTGTAGAGGAGTCATCTTGTTGTGGTTGTAGAGGAGTCATCTCATCTTGTTGTGGTTGTAGAGGAGTCATCTCATCTTGTTGTGGTTGTAGAGGAGTCATCTTGTTGTGGTTGTAGAGGAGTCATCTCATCTTGTTGTGTTTGTAGAGGAGTCATCTCATCTTGTTGTGGTTGTAGAGGAGTCATCTTGTTGAGGTTGTAGAGGAGTCATCTCATCTTGTTGTGTTTGTAGAGGAGTCATCTTGTTGAGGTTGTAGAGGAGTCATCTTGTTATGTTGACACTAGCTGCAGTAAATTAAGTGCTCTGACCAAGGAGCTTGGTCCAAAATGGAACATGATTGAAGGGCACTAAGTTGCCAAAACATTTCAGTCTATTGGAACGATGGGAGATGGATCTCTGTGAGTTTGGACCCTGCATCTGTTCAGCAGGGCTGAGGTATTGGTGGTTGTAGAATTTGGCTGAATTAGCTTCTCTCTCCCTCTCTCTCCCTTCCCCCTCTCTTTCTCTCTCTCTCTCTTTCTTTCTTTTCTCTCTCTCTCTCTCTCTCTCTCTCTCTCTCTCTGTCTGCCCCCTCTCTCTCTCTCTCTCTCTCTCTCTCTCTCTCCCTTCCCCTCTCTGTCTCTCTCTGTCTCTCTGTCTCTCTCTCTCTTGCTCTCTCTCTCTCTCTCTCTCTCTCTCCCAATTAAATTAAATTCACCAACAACGAGACAGAAAACCCTAATTGACTTACGTGGTGGTGTAGAAGCAAGCTGTGAACCAGGAGGTTGGGTGTTCACATCCCGGGTGAGGACATGTTGTAATAGCCGTTACTGTATAAATGAACACTCACAATGTAATCGTGTATCAAATATGTAAGTTGAAAACACAGTGTGAGTGTCCCTAAACTTGCAAACAGAGCGGTGAATGGATCTGTGGTTTACTAATCAAGTCCTTGATTGGGAAAAGAGAACTGGAACAAAAGGCGGCCAAATGAGGTGTTGGCTTTAGGGATGATCAGTGAGATACACCTGCTGGAGCGCGTGCTACGGGTGGGTGTTGCCATCGTGACCAGTTAACTGAGCTAAGGCGGAGCTTTACCTAGCATGGACTTGTAGATGACCTGGAGCCAGTGGGTCTGGCGACGAATATGTAGCGAGGGCCAGCCGACTAGAGCATACAGGTCACAGTGGTGGGTGGTATAAGGTGCTTTAGTAACAAAACGGATGGCACTGTGATAAACTGCATCCAGTTTGCTGAGTAGAGTATTGGAAGCAATTTTGTAGATGACATCGCCGAAGTCGAGGATCGGTAGGATAGTCAGTTTTACTAGGGTAAGTTTGGCGGCGTGAGTGAAGGAGGCTTTGTTGCGGAATAGAAAGCCGACTCTAGATTTGATTTTAGATTGGAGATGTTTGATATGAGTCTGGAAGGAGAGTTTACAGTCTAGCCAGACATCTAGGTACTTATAGATGTCCACATATTCTAGGTTGGAACCATCCAGGGTGGTGATGCTAGTCGGGCGTGCTGGTGCAGGCAGCGAATGGTTGAAAAGCATGCATTTGGTTTTACTAGCGTTTAGGAACAGATGGAGGCCACGGAAGGAGTGTTGTATGGCATTGAAGCTCGTTTGGAGGTTAGATAGCACAGTGTCCAAGGAAGGGCCGGAAGTATACAGAATGGTGTCGCCTGCGTAGAGGTGGATCAGGGAATCGCCCGCAGCAAGAGCAACATCATTGATATATACAGAGAAAAGAGTCGGCCCGAGAATTGAACCCTGTGGCACCCCCATAGAGACTGCCAGAGGACTGGACAACATGCCCTCCGATTTGACACACTGAACTCTGTCTGCAAAGTAGTTGGTGAACCAGGCAAGGCAGTCATTAGAAAAACCGAGGCTACTGAGTCTGCCGATGAGAATATGGTGATTGACAGAGTCGAAAGCCTTGGCCAGGTCGATTAAGACGGCTGCACAGTACTGTCTTTTATCGATGGCAGTTATGATATCGTTTAGTACCTTGAGTGTGGCTGAGATGCACCCGTGACCGGCTCGGAAACCAGATTGCACAGCGGAGAAGGTACGGTGGGATTCGAGATGGTCAGTGACCTGTTTGTTGACTTGGCTTTCGAAGACCTTAGATAGGCAGGGCAGGATGGATATAGGTCTGTAACAGTTTGGGTCCAGGGTGTCTCCCCCTTTGAAGAGGGGGATGACTGCGGCAGCTTTCCAATCCTTGGGGATCTCAGATGATATGAAAGAGAGGTTGAACAGGCTGGTAATAGGGGTTGCGACAATGGCGGCGGATAGTTTCAGAAATAGAGGTTCCAGATTGTCAAGAACAGCTGATTTGTACGGGTCCAGGTTTTGCAGCTCTTTCAGAACATCTCCTATCTGGATTTGGGTAAACGAGAACCTGGAGAGGCTTGGGCGAGTAGCTGCGGAGGGGGGGGGGCAGAGCTGTTGGCCGAGGTTGGAGTAGCCAGGAGGAAGTAATGTAGTTTTGTTTAGACTGTTGTAATTTGGTTTATTCTGATTGATTGGATGTTCTGGTCCTGAGGCTTCAGTGTGTTAGTAGAACAGGTTAGTGAACTCAGCCCCAGGACCAGCTGGATGAGGGGACTGAGGCTTCAGTGTGTTAGTAGAACAGGCTAGTGAACTCAGCCCCAGGACCAGCTGGATGAGGGCACTGAGGCTTCAGTGTGTTAGTAGAACAGGTTAGTGAACTCAGGACCAGCTGGATGAGGGGACTGAGGCTTCAGTGTGTTAGTAGAACAGGTTAGTGAACTCAGGACCAGCTGGATGAGGGGACTGAGGCTTCAGTGTGTTAGTAGAACAGGTTAGTGAACTCAGCCCCAGGACCAGCTGGATGAGGGCACTGAGGCTTCAGTGTTTTAGTAGAACAGGTTAGGTGTCATTAAGGTGTCCAGTTGAGCTTATTTGTAAACCTCAGTAATTGTAGTGTGTGAAGTACTCTATATATTTAAACCTCAGTATTTGTAGTGTGCAGTACTCTATATATTTAAACCTTAGTAATTGTAGTGTGTACAGTACTCTATATATTTAAACCTCAGTAATTGTAGTGTGTACAGTACTCTATATATTTAAACCTCAGTAATTGTAGTGTGTGAAGTACTCTATATATTTAAACCTCAGTAATTGTAGTGTGTGAAGTACTCTATATATTTAAACCTCAGTAATTGTAGTATGTGAAGTACTCTATATACACTGATTATACAAAACATCATTAAGAACACCTGCTCTTTTTATGACACCGACTGACCAGGTGAATCCAGGTGAAAGATATGATCCCTTATTGATGTCACCTGTTAAATCCACTCCAATCAGTGTAGACGAAGGGGGGGAGACGGGCTAAAGAAGGGTGAACGGGCAAGACAAAATGTTTAAGTTCCAATTGAACGGGGTATGGTAGTATGTGCCAGGTGCACCGGTTTGTGTCAAGAACTGAAAGAGAGAGAGAGAGAGAGGGAGAGAGAGATGGAAAGAGAGAGAGAGAGAGATGAGATGGAGAGAGAGAGAGAGAGAGATGGAAAAGAGAGAGAGAGAGATGGAAAGAGAGAGAGAGAGATGGAAAGAAGAGAGAGAGAGAGATGGAAAGAGAGAGAGAGAGAGAGAGAGAGAGAGAGAGAGATGGAAAAGAGAGAGAGAAAGAGAGATGGAAAGAGAGAGAGAGAGAGAGATGGAAAAGAGAGAGAGAGATGGAAAGAGAGAGAGAGAGAGAGATGGAAAGAGAGAGAGAGAGATGGAAAGAGAGAGAGAGAGAGAGATGGAAAGAGAGAGAGAGAGATGGAAAGAGAGAGAGAGATGGAAAAGAGAGAGAGAGAGAGAGAGAGAGAGAGAGAGAGAGAGAGAGAGATGGAAAGAGAGAGAGAGAAAGAGAGATGGAAAGAGAGAGAGAGAGAGAGATGGAAAGAGAGAGAGAGAAAGAGAGATGGAAAGAGAGAGAGAGAGAGAGATGGAAAGAGAGAGAGAGAGATGAGATGGAAAGAGAGAGAGAGAGAGAGATGGAAAGAGAGAGAGAGAAAGAGAGATGGAAAGAGAGAGAGAGAGAGAGATGGAGAGAGAGAGAGAGAGATGGAAAGAGAGAGAGAGAGAGAGATGGAAAGAGGGAGAGAGATGGAAAGAGAGAGAGAGAGAGAGAGAGAGAAAGAGAGATGGAAAGAGAGAGAGAGAGAGCGATAGAGAGAGAGACAGAGACAGAGACAAAGAGATACAGAGAGTTCATCAATAAGCATGAGGTCAGACAGTCAGTGTTGGGCTGAGTGGGCCTTGTTAGGCAGCAGCAGCGGAGGAGGATTAGTAGAGCTGGTAAAGTCTTAAAGGTACACCTCTCTCTCCCTCCCTCCCTCCACCTCTTGGTGCTATGAGAGGAGCGGACGGTGGTAGGGAGGGAGCCTGGGAGGGTGAGACTGTCAGAGGGGCAGGGAGACACCTGCTGGTGGCTGCCCTGAAGGACACTGTGAGGTTTGAGCTAGCTGGATGGGGCTATGATTGTGTCTCCACAGTGTGGCTCTGTATTCTACTATGGACGGGACGACAAGCTGTGTGTATTTCTGTCTGTCAATGTGCTCTGCTGTGGTGCACAGGACTCTGAGGATGTCATTGTGGATGCAGAGAAAGAAAGGAATGACAACAGTTCTGAGCTGTTAAAGGAAAGACAACAGTTCTGAGCTGTTAAAGGAACGACAACAGTTCTGAGCTGTTACAATGGAAGGAAAGACAACAGTTCTGAGCTGTTACAATGGAAGGAAAGACAACAGTTCTGAGCTGTTAAAGGAAAGACAACAGTTCTGAGCTGTTAAAGGAAAGACAACAGTTCTGAGCTGTTAAAGGAAAGACAACAGTTCTGAGCTGTTAAAGGAAAGACAACAGTTCTGAGCTGTTAAAGGAACGACAACAGTTCTGAGCTGTTAAAGGAAAGACAACAGTTCTGAGCTGTTAAAGGAACGACAACAGTTCTGAGCTGTTAAAGGAAAGACAACAGTTCTGAGCTGTTAAAGGAACGACAACAGTTCTGAGCTGTTAAAGGAAAGACAACAGTTCTGAGCTGTTAAAGGAACGACAACAGTTCTGAGCTGTTAAAGGAATGACAACAGTTCTGAGCTGTTAAAGGAAAGACAACAGTTCTGAGCTGTTAAAGGAAAGACAACAGTTCTGAGCTGTTAAAGGAAAGACAACAGTTCTGAGCTGTTAAAGGAAAAGACAACAGTTCTGAGCTGTTAAAGGAAAGACAACAGTTCTGAGCTGTTAAAGGAACGACAACAGTTCTGAGCTGTTAAAGGAAAGACAACAGTTCTGAGCTGTTAAAGGAAAGACAACAGTTCTGAGCTGTTAAAGGAAAGACAACAGTTCTGAGCTGTTAAAGGAATGACAACAGTTCTGAGCTGTTAAAGGAAAGACAACAGTTCTGAGCTGTTAAAGGAAAGACAACAGTTCTGAGCTGTTAAAGGAAAGACAACAGTTCTGAGCTGTTAAAGGAAAGACAACAGTTCTGAGCTGTTAAAGGAACGACAACAGTTCTGAGCTGTTAAAGGAAAGACAACAGTTCTGAGCTGTTAAAGGAAAGACAACAGTTCTGAGCTGTTAAAGGAAAGACAACAGTTCTGAGCTGTTAAAGGAAAGACAACAGTTCTGAGCTGTTAAAGGAATGACAACAGTTCTGAGCTGTTAAAGGAAAGACAACAGTTCTGAGCTGTTAAAGGAAAGACAACAGTTCTGAGCTGTTAAAGGAAAGACAACAGTTCTGAGCTGTTAAAGGAAAGACAACAGTTCTGAGCTGTTAAAGGAAAGAACAGTTCTGAGCTGTTAAAGGAATGACAACAGTTCTGAGCTGTTAAAGGAAAGACAACAGTTCTGAGCTGATAATGATTGCGTTTACATGCACACAATATTGTAATTATTGTGGCTAGTCAGAGTAATATAATTGTTTGTTTTCAACGTTTACATGTCTTTGCAAGAAGAACAAGTTCCCTAATAATGTGACTTTTACAATATTTTACTGATGAGTACTTTCCAGTTTAGAACTGACATATTCACAGCAACAAGTTGCTGTTTAGTTACTGATAAATACATGTGAACCTCTTCTCCGTTCTGCTCATCACCGTCTCATTCTCTTGCTGAACAGTGGAAGTGCTCCATTATAACACTTCTAGAGAGAGAGGGGGAGAGGGGGAGGGGGAGAGAGAGAGAGAGAGAGACAGAGAGAGAGAGGGGGGAGAGAGGGAGAGAGGAGTGAGAGAGAGAGAGAGAGAGAGGGGGAGCGAGAGAGAGGGGGAGCGAGAGAGAGAGAGAGAGGGGGAGAGAGAGGGGGAGTGAGAGAGAGGGAGAGAGGGAGTGAGAGAGGGAGAGAGAGGGAGAGCGAGAGAGAGAGAGGGTGAGAGAGAGAGAGAGAGAGAGAGGGGGAGAGAGGGGGGGGAGAGAGGGAGAGCGGGAGAGAGAGGGGGAGAGAGAGAAAGAGGGAGGGAAGGAGAAAGAGAGAGAGAGAGAGATAGACAAAAAGAGGGAGAGAAAGAGAGGCAGAGAGATGGAATGAGGTGAGGGAGGGAGAGTGAAAGAAAGAGAGGGAGGGAGGGAGGGGGGGTAGCAGGGAGAAAGAAAGAAAGAGAGACAGAGAGAGAGGGAGTGCTGCTCCAGTAGGTAGCCGTTTAAAGCTCTTGATCTGTCTAGTGGACTAGATTACCAGCCTGCAGTTAAATCCCTGGGAGCCCCTAAGTGAGCATTATCAGTATGGTGCAGTACACTTTCCTCTCTATTCCTCCTGTCTATTCCTCCTCTCTCCTCTCTATTCCTCCTGTCTATTCCTCCTCTCTATTCCTCCTCTCTCCTCTCTAGTCCTCCTCTCTATTCCTCCTATCTCCTCTCTATTCCCCCTCTCTATTCCTCCTCTCTCCTCTCTCCTCTCTATTCCTCTTATCTCCTCTCTATTCCTCCTCTCTCCTCTCTATTCCTCCTCTCTATTCCTCCTCTATTCCTCCTCTCTCCTCTCTATTCCTCTTATCCTCTCTACCCTATTCCTCTCCTCTATATTCATCCTCTCATCTCCTCTCTATTCCTCAACTGCTCTCTATTTTTCCTCACATCTTCTCCTCTATATTACTCTTCTATATTCCTCCGCTCATCTCCTCTCTATTCCTCCTCTCCTCTCTATTCCTCCTCTCCTCTATTCCTTCCTATTCTAGTGTAAAATAAAGAAATGTAGCGTGACAGCCAGGGAGAGATGAACCAGAGAGATGAAAGAGATGGAAGGAGGAGAAAGACGGAGAGAGATGAAAGAGAGGGATGGAGGAGGAAAACAGAGAGAGAGAGAGATAGAGAGAAAAGGAGGGAAGGAGAAGGAAGACGGAGAGAGATGAGAGAGAGAGAAAGAGAGGGATGGAGGAGGAAGATGGAAAGAGAAAGAGAGGGATGGAGGAGGAAGACGGAGAGAGAGAAGAGAGAGGGATGGAGGAGGAAGACGGAGAGAGGAAGGGATGGAGGAGGAAGGAGAGAGAGAGGGATGGAGGAGGAAGATGAAAGAGGGATGGAGGTGGAAGACGGAGAGAGAGAGAGAGAGAGGGATGGAGAGGGATGGAGAGAGAGATGGAGAGGAGGATGGGAAGGAAGAGGAGAGAGAGAGAGGGATGGAGGAGGAAGATGAAAAGAGAAAGAGGGATGGAGGAGGAAGACGAGAGAGAGAGAGGGATGGAGGAGGAAGAGAGAGAGAGAGAGGGATGGAGGAGGAAGACGGAGAGAGAGAGAGGGATGGAGGAGGAAGACGGAGAGAGAGAGAGAGGGATGGAGGAGGAAGAGAGAGAGAGAGAGGGATGGAGGAGGAAGACGGAAGACAGAGAGAGAGAGAGGGATGGAGAGAGAGAGAGGAGAGAGAGGGAGGGATGGAGGAAGACGGAGAGAGAGAGAGAGGGATGGAGGAGGAAGACAGAGAGAGAGAGAGGGATGGAGGAGGAAGACGGAGAGAGAGAGAGGGATCGAGGAGGAAGACGGAGAGAGAGAGAGAGGGATGGAGGAGGAAGATGGGGAGAGAGAGAGAGAGAAAAGGAGGGATGTTGACACTGGTCTACTACCAGGTCATGTGTCTTCTCAGTCATGATGACACTGGTCTACTACCATGTCATGTGTCTTCTCAGTCATGATGACACTGGTCTACTACCATGTCATGTGTCTTCTCAGTCATGATGACACTGGTCTACTACCATGTCATGTGTCTTCTCAGTCATGTTGACACTGGTCCACTACCAGGTCATGTGTCTTCTCAGTCATGTTGACACTGGTCTACTACCAGGTCATGTGTCTTCTCAGTCATGTTGACACTGGTCTACTACCAGGTCATGTGTCTTCTCAGTCATGCTGACACTGGTCCACTACCAGGTCACGTGTCTTCTCAGTCATGTTGACACCAACATATCTTTCTCCTTGTCTGATTGGCTGCTATATTGATGTTCAGAATACCTTTATTTAACCAGGCAAGTCAGTTAAGAACAAATTACTATTTTCAATGACAGCCTAGGAACAGTGGGTTAAAACTTCTTAAGGATGACGCAGAATGCTGTTCCCATGCAGGAACAACACTCAGCGGATTTCAGAGCGCCACCTATAGTTTTTGATAAAACTCATAATTTCATTAAACTTTCATTAAAATACACATTCAAGGTAGTGAATTAAAGCTACACTCGTTGTGAATCTATCCACCAAGTCAGATTTGTAAAATGCTTTTCGGCGAAAGCATGAGAAGCTATTATCTGATAGCATGTACCCCCAAAATACTGCAACGTCACCTAACACGACAGATTTTGCGGTAGCCGGCGCTACCCAAAACGCAGAAATAAAATATAAAACATTCATTACCTTTGACGAGCTTCTTTCTTGGCACTCCTAGATGTCCCATAAACATTTATTTGGGTCTTTTTTCGATTAAATCGGTCCATATATAGCCTAGATATCGATCTATGAAGACTGTGTAATCAAGGAAAAAACTGAGTTTGATAACGCAACGTCATTTTTAAAAATTAAAAAAGTCGACGATAAACTTTCACAAAACACTTCGAAATACTTTTGTAATGCAACTTTAGGTATTAGTACACGTTAATAAGCGATAAAATTCATCAGGAGGCGATGTAAATTCTATAGGTGTCCGTCTGGAAAAAATGCCCGGAGAAATCTCAACCAAAACATCCTGTTGGAGGCCGGAGGGAATCGGTTCCCTTGGGTCGGTTTGACCAAGAATCAAAGCCTAAGCAAATGACAAGACTCTAGACATCGGGTGGAAGCTGTAGGTACTGCAACCTCGGCCTCATTTAATCCGGTTCACCTTTAACAATTCCTGGAAGTGGCGCATGGATATTTATTTCCATTTTCAGTGATCAGATTTTCCTGCACTTTTCGATGAAACAGACGTTCTGTTATAGTCACACCTGTAATTTAACCAGTTTTAGAAACATCTGAGTGTTTTCTATCCACACATACTAATCATATGCATATACTATATTCCTGGCATGAGTAGCAGGGCGCTGAAATGTTGCGCGATTTTTAACAAAAAGCTGCGAAAATTCGCAGCCTCCCTAACAGGTTTTAACTGCCTGTTCAAGGGCAGAACTACAGCTCGGGGATTCGAGCCAGCAACCTTTGTTAAGGGCACAATGCTCTAACAAATTGGTTCATTTGCAATCAGAATATTAAAAACATATATATTATCTATTGATTAAACGAGTAGCTCTGGTGGAAACACTCTTCCTCACCTCAAACTGTCTGAGTTCGTTGGAGCACCGGGTCACCTCATATCATAATATGGTAATAGCCACACCACAACAACCATTTCTAAACATTATTAAGGACCAAAAAACTAAGTCAAGACAATTTTTATAGGGAAAAAGTGAGAAGGATATTATATTGTGTCTCAAACAACATAACAGTTGGAGCCTTATACTGAGTGGACAAAACATTAGGAACACCTGCTCTTTCCATGACATAGACGGACCAGGTGAATCCAGGTGAAATATATAATCCCTTATTGATGCCACCTGTTAAATCCACTTCAATCAGTGTAGATGAAGGGGAGGAGACGGGTTCAAGAAGGATTTTTAAGAGGATTGACACGATTGCGTGCCATTCAGAGGGCAAGACAAAATATTGAAGTGCCTTTTGAACGGGGGTATGGCAGTAGGTGCCTGGCGCACCGGTTTGTGTCAAGAACTGCAACGCTGCTGGGTTTTAGACACTCAACTCTTTACCGTGTTTATCAAGAATGGTCCACCACCCAAAGGACATCCAGCCAACTTGACATGGGACATGGGAACGCTTTCCACACGTCCTAGAGCCCCGACAAAATGAGTGTAAAAGGCGGGTTGGTGCAACTTCATGTCAGGAAGGTGTTCCTAATTATCTGTGTACTCAAGTATAATTTCGCCAAAGAAAATGTCTCAGAATGAAACTAAACACTTGTAAACTGCTTTAAAACTTCTCAAAAGTTTTGAACTGGCCATTACCAAGAAAGCCCAGTGTCTTCCATATACATAACATATACATAAGGTAACAGCAATAAGGTATTTATTTAACAGGCCTTCTTATAACCTGTCTTCAACTAAATACATGGCAAAAAATATATAAATAAAATAAGTAACTATTCAAAAATATCACATTTAATTTAACCAATGACAATTTCTCAAACAGAATGTGAAACAAAACTATTTTTTTTTTGTATATTGAAAGAACTGGTTTGGCTCCTCACTCTCTCACTCTCTCACTCTCTCACTCACTCACTCTCTCACACTCTCACTCTCTCACTCTCTCACTCTCTCACTCTCTCACTCTCTCACACTCTCACTCTCTCACTCTCTCACTCTCTCACTCTCTCACTCTCTCACACTCTCACTCTCTCACTCTCTCACACTCTCACACTCTCACTCTCTCACTCTCACTCTCTCACTCTCTCACTCTCACGCTCACTCTCTCACTCTCTCACACTCTCACTCTCTCACTCTCACGCTCATTCTCTCACTCTCTCACACTCTCACTCTCTCACTCTCTCACTCTCTCACACTCTCACTCTCTCACTCTCTCACACTCTCACTCTCTCACTCTCTAACACTCTCACTCTCTCACTCTCTCACTCTCACTCTCTCACTCTCTCACACTCTCACTCTCTCTCTCTCTCACCTCTCACTCTCTCACTCTCTCACTCTCTCACTCTCTCACACTCTCACTCTCTCACTCTCTCACTCTCTCACGCTCTCTCTCTCTCACTCACTCTTTCACTCTCTCACACTCTCATTCTCTCTCTCACTCTCTCACTCTCTCACTCTCACTCTCTCACTCTCTCACTCTCTCACTCTCTCACTCTCTATCTCTCTCTCGCTCTCTCTCTCACTCTCACTCTCACACTCTCACTCTCTCACTCTCTCACTCTCTCACACTCACTCTCTCTCTCGCTCACTCTTTCACTCTCTCACACTCTCATTCTCTCACTCTCACTCTCTCACTCTCTCACTCTCTAACACTCTCACTCTCTCACTCTCTCACACTCTCACTCTCTCTCTCTCTCTCTCTCACTCTCTCACTCTCTCACACTCTCACTCTCTCACTCTCTCACTCTCTCACACTCACTCTCTCACTCTCTCACACTCTCACTCTCTCACTCACTCTCTCACTCTCTCACACTCACTCTCTCGCTCTCTCTCTCTCACTCTCTCACTCTCTCACTCTCTCACTCTCTCACTCTCTCACTCTCTCACACTCTCACTCTCTCACTCTCTCTCTCTCTCTCTCTCTCACTCTCTCACTCTCTCACACTCTCACTCTCTCACTCTCTCACTCTCTCACTCTCTCACTCTCTCACACTCTCACTCTCTCTCTCTCACTCTCTCACACTCTCACTCTCTCACTCTCTCACTCTCTCACGCTCTCTCTCTCTCGCTCACTCTTTCACTCTCTCATTCTCTCACTCTCACTCTCTCACTCTCTCACTCTCACTCTCTCACTCTCACTCTCTCACTCTCTCACTCTCTCACACTCTCACTCTCTATCTCTCTCTCGCTCTCTCTCTCACTCTCACTCTCTCACTCTCACTCTCTCACACTCGCACTCTCTCACTCTCTCACTCTCTCACACTCACTCTCTCACTCTCTCACACTCTCACTCTCTCACTCTCTCACTCTCTCACACTCACTCTCTCACTCTCTCACACTCTCACTCTCTCACTCTCTAACACTCTCACTCTCTCACTCTCTCACACTCTCACTCTCTCGCTCTCTCTCTCTCTCTCTCTCTCTCTCTCTCACTCTCTCACTCTCTCACTCTCTCACACTCTCACTCTCTCACTCTCTCACTCGTTCTCCTCAGTAACATGTAAGGCAGTGGTGTTGAAGAGTGAAATGATATGCAGCCCCCGGATGATTTGACCAGCTACAATTTTATTTATTGGTTTTTAATTATTTTTATCAGCCAAAAGCCAGCAGTTACTAGCTAATGGAAACTCTGGTGTGTGTGTGTGTGTTTGCACAACACTGTCTCAGTTCAGAGGCCTCTCTTCTTCCAGTGTCACTGTGGTTGTGTGTCAGTCAGACAGCCAGTCAGACAGCCAGACAGACAGTCAGTCAGACAGACAGTCAGACAGTCAGTCAGTCAGTCAGTCAGTCAGACAGCCAGTCAGACAGACAGTCAGTCAGACAGCCAATCAGTCAGACAGTCAGACACTCAGCCAGCCAGCCAGTTAGTCAGACAGACAGACAGTCAGTCAGTCAGTCAGACAGTATGAGAGGCCACCGCCAGGGCTTGTTGAGAGTGTCACTGTGACTGAGAGGAATGCTGTCAAATCAATAGCTCTACATCTCTCCTTCCACGCACCTGCCAGATGCCTCCTAACACACACTACTCACAGAGGCACAGACACACACACACACAGACATACACACTGCAATATCCTGTTTTTTCTCGCCCAGAGATCCCTAGTTTAATGTCTTTGTCTCTCTCTCTCTTCTCGTCCAGAGGTCACTAGTTTAATGTCTTTGTCTCTCTCTCTCTTCTCGTCCAGAGGTCACTAGTTTAATGTCTTTGTCTCTCTCTCTCTTCTCATCCAGAGGTCACTAGTTTAATGTCTTTGTCTCTCTCTCTCTTCTCGTCCAGAGGTCACTAGTTTAATGTCTTTGTCTCTCTCTCTTCTCTTCCAGAGGTCACTAGTTTAATGTCTTTGTCTCTCTCTCTTCTCTTCCAGAGGTCACTAGTTTAATGTCCTTGTCTCTCTCTCTTCTCTTCCAGAGGTCACTAGTTTAATGTCTTTGTCTCTCTCTCTTCTCTTCCAGAGGTCACTAGTTTAATGTCCTTGTCTCTCTCTCTTCTCTTCCAGAGGTCACTAGTTTAATGTCCTTGTCTCTCTCTCTTCTCTTCCAGAGGTCACTAGTTTAATGGCTGGAAGGTAGAGGTCAAAGAGGGACATAATGACCTCCATTCCGTCGATGGACAGGCACATACAGCAGACCAACGACCGTCTGTTATGTATCAAACAGGTGAGTTTCCACTTGTTTCCAACATGGTCCCTGACTGACGCACGTCAAACAGCAGAGAGCAACATTAACGCATCTGTATTTAATTTGGTCAAAGAAAATTCACTAACTAGTGTTTATAAATAGTTACAGCAGCATTTCCCAGACTGGATCCTGGGGACCACAAAGGGGATGGTTCTCAGGCTTTCGCCTGCAACATCAGTTCTGTTATACTCACAGACAATACTTGTACAGTTTTGGAAACGTTAGAGTGTTTTCTATCCAAAACTGTCAATTATATACATATTCTAGCATCTTGTCCTGACAAAATATCCCGTTTACTACGGGAAAGTTTTTTTTCCAAAAATGAAAATACTGCCCCCTAGCCACAATTTAAAGAAGGAATGAGATTCCACAAATTAACTTTTAACAAGGTACACCTGTTAATTAAAATGTATTCCAGTTGACTACCTCATGAAGCTGGTTGAGAGAATGCCAAGAGTGTGCAAAGCTGTTTCAAAATAGTTGCGTTTATACTCTTAGTTTTATAAAAATAAAAAATAAATCACCCTTTTTCTCCCCAATTTCATGGTATCCATTTGGTAGTTACAGTCTTGTCTCATCGCTGTTACGGACTCAGGAGAGGCGAAGGTCGAGAGCCGTGTGTCCACCGAAACACAACCCAGCCAAGCCACACTGCTTCTTGCCTGCTTAACCCGGAAGCCAGCCGCACCAATGTGTCGGAGAAAGAACCGTACACCTGGTGAACGTGTCAGCGTGCACTGCACCCGGCCAACCACAGGAGTCGCTAGAGAGCGATGAGACAAGAACGTCCCTACTGGCCAAACCCTCCCCTAACCTGGACGACGCTGGGCCAATTGTGCGCCGCCCCATGGGTCTCCCGGTCGCGGACGGCTGCGACAGAACCTGGAATCTCACAGCACTGCGCCACTAGGGAAGCTGTGCGTTTGTTTTTGTTCAGTGTCATTTAACAGAAGAGCAGAAAATCCCCAAATCCAGACAAATCAAAGCTGATACAGACCCAAGATATAATCGGCGTCAAAAGTGCTTCCACAAAGTATTGACTCAGGGGTGTGAATACTTATGTAAATGAGATATCTCTTGATTTCAATTTCAAATTCAGAAAACAAGTTTTCACATTGTCATTATGGGGTATTCTCATCATGTGTACTTTCATCATAATTTATTTAATCTGTAGCCTAATAAACGACATGTTTTCCAGAGTGACTCCAACTTTACTTCCATATGATGTCTATTATATAAATTTTTTAACATTTAAAAAATTCCATCGTACATTTTACACACTCAAAAAGATCCCACCGTGTCAAACAAACAAATTATCCGTCTGCATTTATAAAAACGTACCGGAACTTCCTGTTTCCATCAAGCTGTCGTGATTTTTTTGTTTTTACAGACTTTACTCACATAAAAGCTATGGATGGAAATGTGGCTGAATCAGTCAATCAATTAGTCAGCTTACATTTTTTTTTAGATTAAGCAGGTTAGCCTAGCAAGCTATCTAAACGTGTAGTAATCATTTGTTTACATTAGCAGGTTAGCAGGTTAGCCTAGCAAGCTATCTAAACATGTAGTAATATTTTTTTTACATTAGCAGGTTAACCTAGCAATCTATCTAAACGTGTAGTAATTTTTTTTTTTACATTAGCAGGTTAGCCTAGCAAGCTATCTAAACATGTAGTAATCATTTTTTTACATTAGCAAGTTAGCCTAGAAAGCTATCTAAACGTGTAGTAATCATGGCTGAATACCAACCTGGCAGGCCACGTGCTCAGGGGCCTCGAACCTCACTCAGATATCATAAGTCATGGCAAATTGAGTAGAATTTCAGGAAATGTGGTTTAAAATGTAAAAAAATATATTCCTACCACCACATGGTAAAATGGGTAGAATTGCATTAAACTTGCTTTAAAACAGCAACATTTTATTTAAATTCTGTAGAATTGGCCATCAAGAGGACCACCCACACCTAACCAAATCTAATTGGTCAATACATAGGGAATACACACACACACACACACACACAGAGAGAGAGAGAGACTAGCACAACAGTGGTGGTCGGTGTCATTACAGATGAGGGAGCGCAGCCTTATTTCTATTACAGCATATTGGATAACTGTCATTCATATTCCATTCACCCAGTTCAATGTAACATCGATAGGTTTAGCCAACTACATGATACTCTAATGTTCCCTTTATCCATCATGAGGTTGCTACACACTATTAATGAACATTTACAACGTAGGTGCACAAATCGAGAGACTTGTACACTCTTACCTGCATCTAGCTGATCTAGGGTGTAGTCATTAGTCCAGTCTTACCTGCATCTAGCTGATCTAGGGTGTAGTCATTAGTCCAGTCTTACCTGCATCTAGCTGATCTAGGGTGTAATCATTAGTCCAACAGTATCCCCTCTTACCTGCATCTAGCTGATCTAGGGTGTAGTCATTAGTCCAGTCTTACCTGCATCTAGCTGATCTAGGGTGTAGTCATTAGTCCAGTCTTACCTGCATCTAGCTGATCTAGGGTGTAATCATTAGTCCAACAGTATCCCCTCTTACCTGCATCTAGCTGATCTAGGGTGTAGTCATTAGTCCAGTCTTACCTGCATCTAGCTGATCTAGGGTGTAGTCATTAGTCCAGTCTTACCTGCATCTAGCTGATCTAGGGTGTAGTCATTAGTCCAGTCTTACCTGCATCTAGCTGATCTAGGGTGTAATCATTAGTCCAACAGTATCCCCTCTTACCTGCATCTAGCTGATCTAGGGTGTAGTCATTAGTCCAGTCTTACCTGCATCTAGCTGATCTAGGGTGTAGTCATTAGTCCAACAGTATCACCTCTTACCTGCATCTAGCTGATCTAGGGTGTAATCATTAGTCCAGTCTTACCTGCATCTAGCTGATCTAGGGTGTAGTCATTAGTCCAACAGTATCACCTCTTACCTGCATCTAGCTGATCTAGGGTGTAGTCATTAGTCCAGTCTTACCTGCATCTAGCTGATCTAGGGTGTAGTCATTAGTCCAACAGTATCACCTCTTACCTGCATCTAGCTGATCTAGGGTGTAATCATTAGTCCAGTCTTACCTGCATCTAGCTGATCTAGGGTGTAGTCATTAGTCCAACAGTATCACCTCTTACCTGCATCTAGCTGATCTAGGGTGTAATCATTAGTCCAGTCTTACCTGCATCTAGCTGATCTAGGGTGTAGTCATTAGTCCAACAGTATCACCTCTTACCTGCATCTAGCTGATCTAGGGTGTAGTCATTAGTCCAACAGTATCCCCTCTTACCTGTATCTAGCTGATCTAGGGTGTAATCATTAGTCCAACAGTATCACCTCTTGCCTGCATCTAGCTGATCTAGGGTGTAATCATTAGTCCAGTCTTACCTGCATCTAGCTGATCTAGGGTGTAGTCATTAGTCCAACAGTATCACCTCTTACCTGCATCTAGCTGATCTAGGGTGTAGTCATTAGCCCAACAGTATCACCTCTTACCTGTATCTAGCTGATCTAGGGTGTAGTCATTAGTTCAACAGTATCACCTCTTGCCTGCATCTAGCTGATCTAGGGTGTAGTCATTAGTCAACAGTCTTACCTGCATCTAGCTGATCTAGGGTGTAATCATTAGTCCAACAGTATCACCTCTTGCCTGCATCTAGCTGATCTAGGGTGTAGTCATTAGTCCAACAGTATCACCTCTTACCTGCATCTAGCTGATCTAGGGTGTAGTCATTAGTCCAGTCTTACCTGCATCTAGCTGATCTAGGGTGTAATCATTAGTCCAACAGTATCACCTCTTGCCTGCATCTAGCTGATCTAGGGTGTAGTCATTAGTCCAACAGTATCCCCTCTTACCTGCATCTAGCTGATCTAGGGTGTAATCATTAGTCCCAACTTTTGCAAACGAGAGTTTCTATTGGACAAATTCGGATATGTTTATCCGCATTTAATTTCTGTTTTTCAACAGAATCGGCTAAATGAATACACACAGTTCACTTACATAGCAGCCACGTACAAATAATCACTTTGCTCGTTGTCTACAGCGCTTTCGAAAAGTTTTCAGACCCCGTGACTTTTTCTACATTTTTGATAGTTACAGCCTTATTCTAAAATGGATTAAATTGTTTTTGTTTACGTCCTCAATCAACACACAATTCCCCATAATGACAAAGCAAAAAACTCAAATAGCACTTTTACATAAGTTTTCACCCTTTACTCAGTACTTTGTTTTAAAGCACCTTTGTCAGCGATTACAACAGAGTCTTCTTGGGTTTGACGCTACAAGCTTGGCACGCCTGTATTTGGGGAGTTTCTCCTGTTCTTCTCTGCAGATCCTCTCAAGCTCTGTCAGGTTGGATGGGGAGCATCACTGTTATGAAGGGTAATAGATGAGGTGTTATGAAGGGTAATAGACTAAATGTTATGAAGGGTAATAGATGAGTTGTTATGAAGGGTAATAGATGAGTTGTTATGAAGGGTAATAGATTAGTTGTTATGAAGGGTAATAGATGATTAGATGAGGTGTTTTGAAGGGTAATAGATGAGTTGTTATGAAGGGTAATATATGAGGTGTTATTAATAGAAGGTGTTATGAAGGGTAATAGATGAGTTGTTATGAAATAGGGTAAATGTTATGAAGGGTAATAGATGAGTTGTTATGAAGGGTAATAGATGAGGTGTTATGAAGGGTAATAGATGAGGTGTTATGAAGGGTAATAGATGAGGTGTTATGAAGGGCAATAGACTAAATGTTATGAAGGGTAATAGATGAGTTGTTATGAAGGGTAATAGATGAGGTGTTATGAAGGGTAATAGATGAGGTGTTATGAAGGGTAATAGATGAGTTGTTATGAAGGGTAATAGACTAAATGATATACAGGGTAATAGATGAGGTGTTATGAAGGGTAATAGACTAAATGATATGCAGGGTAATAGATGAGGTGTTATGAAGGGTAATAGATGAGGTGTTATGAAGGGTAATAGATGAGGTGTTATGAAGGGTAATAGATAAGGTGTTATGAAGGGTAATAGATGAGGTGTTATGAAGGGTAGTAGATGAGGTGTTATGAAGGGTAATAGATGAGGTGTTATGAAGGGTAATAGATGAGGTGTTATGAAGGGTAATAGATGAGGTGGTATGAAGGGTAATAGATGAGGTGTTATGAAGGGTAATAGACTAAATGATATGCAGGGTAATAAATGAGGTGTTATGAAGGGTAATAAACTAAATGATATGAAGGGTAATAGATGAGTTGTTATGAAGCGTAATAGATGAGTTGTTATGAAGGGTAATAGATGAGTTGTTATGAAGGGTAATAGATGAGTTGTTATGAAGGGTAATAGATGAGGTGTTATGAAGGGTAATAGATGCGATGTTATGAAGGGTAATAGATGAGTTGTTATGAAGGGTAATATATGTGGTGTTATGAAGGGTAATAGATGAGGTGTTATGAAGGGTAATAGATGAGGTGTTATGAAGGGTAATAGATGAGGTGTTATGAAGGGCAATAGACTAAATGTTATGAAGGGTAATAGATGAGTTGTTATGAAGCGTAATAGATGAGTTGTTATGAAGGGTAATAGATGAGGTATTTTGAAGGGTAATAGATTAGTTGTTATGAAGGGTAATAGATGAGTTGTTATGAAGGGTAATAGATGAGTTGTTATGAAGGGTAATAGACTAAATGTTATGAAGGGTAATAGATGAGTTGTTATGAAGCGTAATAGATGAGGTATTTTGAAGGGTAATAGATTAGTTGTTATGAAGGGTAATAGATGAGTTGTTATGAAGGGTAATAGATGAGTTGTTATGAAGGGTAATAGATGAGGTGTTATGAAGGGTAATAGACTAAATGTTATGAGGGGTAATCGATAAGGTGTTATGAAGGGTAATATATGAGGTGTTATGAAGGGTAATAGACTAAATGATATGCAGGGTAATAGATGAGGTGTTATGAAGGGTAATAGATGAGGTGTTATGAAGGGTAATAGATGAGGTGTTATGAAGGGTAATAGATGAGGTGTTATGAAGGGTAATAGATGAGGTGTTATGAAGGGTAATAGATGAGGTGGTATGAAGGGTAATAGATGAGGTGTTATGAAGGGTAATAGACTAAATGATATGCAGGGTAATAAATGAGGTGTTATGAAGGGTAATAAACTAAATGATATGCAGAGTAATAGATGAGGTGTTATGAAGGGTAATATATGAGTTGTTATGAAGGGTAATAGATTAGGTGTTTTGAAGGGTAATAGATTAGTTGCTATGAAGGGTAATAGATGAGGTGTTATGAAGGGTAATAGATGAGGTGTTATGAAGGGTAATAGACTAAATGTTATGAAGGGTAATAGATGAGTTGTTATGAAGCGTAATAGATGAGTTGTTATGAAGGGTAATAGATGAGGTGTTTTGAAGGGTAATAGATTAGTTGTTATGAAGGGTAATAGATGAGTTGTTATGAAGGGTAATAGATGAGTTGTTATGAAGGGTAATAGATGAGGTGTTATGAAGTGTAATAGATGAGATGTTATGAAGGGTAATAGATGAGTTGTTATGAAGCGTAATAGATGAGTTGTTATGAAGGGTAATAGATGAGGTGTTTTGAAGGGTAATAGATTAGTTGTTATGAAGGGTAATAGATGAGGTGTTATGAAGGGTAATAGATAAGGTGTTATGAAGGGTAATATACTAAATGTTTTGAAGGGTAATAGATGAGTTGTTCTGAAGGGTAATAGATGAGGTGTTATGAAGGGTAATAGATGAGGTGTTATGAAGGGTAATAGATGAGGTGTTATGAAGGGTAATAGATGAGGTGTTATGAAGGGTAATAGATGAGGTGTTATGAAGGTTAATAGATGAGGTGTTATGAAGGGTAATAAATGAGGTGTTATGAAGCGTAATAGATGAGGTGTTATGAAGGGTAATAGATGAGGTGTTATGAAGGGTAATAGATGAGGTGTTATGAAGGGTAATAGATGAGGTGTTATGAAGGGTAATAGACTAAATGTTATGAAGGGTAATAGATGAGGTGTTATGAAGGGTAATAGATGAGGTGGTATGAAGGGTAATAGATGAGGTGTTATGAAGGGTAATAGATGAGGTGTTATGAAGGGTAATAGATGAGGTGTTATGAAGGGTAATAAATGAGATGTTATGAAGGGTAATAGATGAGTTGTTCTGAAGGGGCTAATAGACTTAATAGATTTATGTTGATTAAACCCTTGATACAGGCTATTAGGGGCGGCAGGGTAGCCTAGTGGTTAGAGCGTTGGACTAGTAACCGGAAGGTTGCAAGCTGAGAAGGTACAAATCTGTCATTCTGCCCCTGAACAGGTAGTTAACCCACTGTTCCTAGGCCGTCATTGAAAAAAGAATTTGTTCTTAACTGACTTGCCTGGTTAAATAAAGGTAAAATAATAAAAATAATACACACTAATTTGTCAATCGTTTTGTCTGTAAGGCGGCTGCATCCCGAGACATACATGACAGTATCAGTCTGTCTCTCTGTGTCTCTCTCTGTGTCTCTCTGTGTCTCTCCGTGTCTCTCTGTGTGTCTCCGTGTCTCTCTGTGTCTCTCCGTGTCTCTCTGTGTGTCTCCGTGTCTCTCTGTGTGTCTCTGTGTCTCTCCATGTCTTTCTGGCTGTTCTGGAGTGTGTAAACATGTTGGAGCAGTCTCCCGCCCAGGGGATAGTGGGTATGTCTCTTGGCCACTAGTTAGGCTTGATTGGTGGGTTTTGGCTGGAGAAAGAGGCAACATCTGCGAGGTGGCAGTGCCAAGCGGGCGCAGCAAGAGCAGCAGCCGTTAACACACTTGGTGTGACCAATTGTTCTGAGTGCAAAGAACAGTAATCACTACAAGCCACAGTGATAATGGTGTTGAACAGTAATCACTCAATCCACAGTGATAATGTGATGAACAGTAATCACTACAAGCCACAGTGATAATGGTGTTGAACAGTAATCACTACAAGCCACAGTGATAATGGTGTTGAACAGTAATCACTCAATCCACAGTGATAATGTGATGAACAGTAATCACTACAAGCCACAGTGATAATGGTGTTGAACAGTAATCACTACAAGCCACAGTGATAATGTGATGAACAGTAATCACTACAAGCCACAGTGATAATGGTGTTGAACAGTAATCACTACAAGCCACAGTGATAATGGTGTTGAACAGTAATCACTACAAGCCACAGTGATAATGGTGTTGAACAGTAATCACTCAATCCACAGTGATAATGTGATGAACAGTAATCACTACAAGCCACAGTGATAATGGTGTTGAACAGTAATCACTGAAAGCCACAGTGATAATGTGATGAACAGTAATCACTACAAGCCACAGTGATAATGGTGTTGAACAGTAATCACTACAAGCCACAGTGATAATGGTGTTGAACAGTAATCACTACAAGCCACAGTGATAATGGTGTTGAACAGTAATCACTACAAGCCACAGTGATAATGGTGTTGAACAGTAATCACTACAAGCCACAGTGATAATGGTGTTGAACAGTAATCACTACAAGCCACAGTGATAAACTGACGAACAGTAATCACTACAAGCCACAGTGATAATGGTGTTGAACAGTAATCACTACAAGCCACAGCGATAATGGTGTTGAACAGTAATCACTCAATCCACAGTGATAATGGTGGTGAACAGTAATCACTACAAAGCACAGTGATAATGGTGTTGAACAGTAATCACTACAAAGCTCAGCGATAATGGTGTTGAACAGTAATCACTACAAAGCACAGTGATAATGGTGTTGAACAGTAATCACTACAAAGCTCAGCGATAATGGTGTTGAACAGTAATCACTACAAGCCACAGTGATAATGGTGTTGAACAGTAATCACTACAAAGCTCAGCGATAATGGTGTTGAACAGTAATCACTACAAGCCACAGTGATAATGGTGTTGAACAGTAATCACTACAAGCCACAGTGATAATGGTGTTGAGCAGTAATCACTACAAGCCACAGTGATAATGTGTTGAACAGTAATCACTACAAAGCTCAGCGATAATGGTGTTGAACAGTAATCACTACAAGCCACAGTGATAATGGTGTTGAACAGCAATCACTACAAGCCACAGTGATAATGGTGTTGAACAGTAATCACTCAAGCCACAGTGATAATGTGATGAACAGTAATCACTACAAGCCACAGTGATAATGGTGTTGAACAGTAATCACTCAAGCCACAGTGATAATGGTGTTTTATGTTTTACCTCCTTTATACATAACATATTCCTCCTTCTCTCTATATATATTTATCTCTCTACTTCCCATCTCTTCCCTCTCTCTCTCTCTCTCTCTCTCTTTCTACATCTCATCTCTCCCTCTCTCTCCTCACTCTCTTTCTCTCTCCGTCTCCTCTCTATCTTTCTCTCCATCCCTGTCTTTCTTTCTCCGTCTCCTCTCTCTTTCTCTCCATCCCTCTCTTTCTCTCTTTGTCTCCTCTCTCTCTCATTTACCTCTCTCGTCTCTTCTCTCTCACTCTCTCTCTCTCTCTACATCTCTTCTCTCTCTCTCTACATCTCCTCTCTCTCTCTCCTCTCCTTCTCTCCTCTCTCTCTCTCCTCTCCATCTCTCCTCTCCATCTCTCCTCTCCATCTCCTCTCTCTCTCTTCTTACCTCTCTCTCCCCTCTCCCCCTCCTCCCCCTCCTTGGTACACTGATTGAGTGTGTGTTTATCTTCCAGTCTAATCTATATTTAGCATCTCTGAATGTGAGTTTCTCCAGAGCTGACTCTATCCAACAGCAGGATTCACATACTCTTAACCCCTTCACACACACACACACACACACACACACACACACACACACACACACACACACACACACACACACACACACACACACACACACACACACACACACACACAGTTCACAAACATACACCCTCCCTACCCTGAACAAAGATTTACTCTGCAGGGAAATGGTCTAGGACTCCACATAAAAATACACACAAGACTGTTTTCATCTGGCCTTGTCAAACGCTGCCTTTACCAATGGATGTGGAGGCTAATCAAATGCTGACCTCTACTGCCACCTAAAGAGAAGAAGACAAACCTTCTGACTGTAACTAGTCTGCTGCTCCCCCCTTCCTGTCTCTTACAGAGGAGAGGAACAGACCTGGTTCAAACTGGTTTATATCAAACTGGTTTATATTTATAGTATTACAAATCATTTAAAATACTCGATCTGGGCTCGATTTAGCCCGCCTGGCTCAAACTGAACCAATAGAATAGAACTGTAAAACTGCAAAGCAAACCCAGTCCACCTGGCTCTTCGTGCAGGCTAGAGCAAACGCCGACGGTAATTGAAATATGTTGAATACTGATTGAACCCAGGTGTGTTGGAGGAGTTGGAATCAAAGCAAGCATCTTCAGTTCAACATGACAAGCTGCGCTGTGTGCCTTTTGATGCTGGTTAGCTGTGGACTGGGTTTCTTATTTGTAACCTAGCAAGCACACCACAAAGGGAAAAGCAGCGTGTGAGTATAATCTCTCTGCAGAAAGGCAATAAACTGCTTCAGAGAGGAGAGGAGAAGAGAAGACAGGAGAGAGATGCCTTATTGTCCCTTTATTTAACTAGGGATTTAATCACATTGAGATTCACATCTGTTTTAATCTGGGATTTAATCACATTGAGATTGACATCTGATTTAATCTAGGATTTAATCACATTGAGATTGACATCTGTTTTTTTTATGAATTAGCCATGGATAACTTAAAGTGAGTTGAGACAATGTGGACGTGTCGTGAGTGACTGACTGTGTGAGTGATATAGTGACATTCTCTGCCTGATCTGCTGTTCTCTTAGTCACCTGGAGTTGTCCCCCGTTAGTCTCTTAGTCACCTGGAGTTGTCTGGTTCTTTACAGTACAGAACCATAGGAACAGAGGAACAGCTTTACAGATGTACAGAACCAGAGGAACAGAGGAACAGCTTTACTGGTGTACAGAACCAGAGGAACAGCTTTACTGATGTACAGAACCAGAGGAACAGCTTTACTGATGTACAGAACCAGAGGAACAGCTTTACTGATGTACAGAACCAGAGGAACAGCTTTACTGATGTACAGAACCAGAGGAACAGCTTTACTGATGTACAGAACCAGAGGAACAGAGGAACAGCTTTACTGGTGTACAGAACCAGAGGAACAGCTTTACTGATGTACAGAACCAGAGGAACAGAGGAACAGCTTTACTGATGTACAGAACCAGAGGAACAGCTTTACTGATGTACAGAACCAGAGGAACAGCTTTACTGATGTACAGAACCAGAGGAACAGCTTTACTGATGTACAGAACCAGAGGAACAGCTTTACAGATGTACAGAACCAGAGGAACAGCTTTACTGATGTACAGAACCAGAGGAACAGCTTTACTGATGTACAGAACCAGAGGAACAGAGGAACAGCTTTACTGGTGTACAGAACCAGAGGAACAGCTTTACTGGTGTACAGAACCAGAGGAACAGCTTTACTGGTGTACAGAACCAGAGGAACAGCTTTACTGGTGTACAGAACCAGAGGAACAGCTTTACTGATGTACAGAACCAGAGGAACAGCTTTACTGATGTACAGAACCAGAGGAACAGCTTTACTGGTGTACAGAACCAGAGGAACAGACTGGTGTACAGAACCAGAGGAACAGCTTTACTGGTGTACAGAACCAGAGGAACAGCTTTACTGATGTACAGAACCAGAGGAACAGCTTTACTGATGTACAGAACCAGAGGAACAGCTTTACTGATGTACAGAACCAGAGGAACAGCTTTACTGGTGTACAGAACCAGAGGAACAGCTTTACTGATGTACAGAACCAGAGGAACAGCTTTACTGGTGTACAGAACCAGAGGAACAGCTTTACAGATGTACAGAACCAGAGGAACAGCTTTACTGGTGTACAGAACCAGAGGAACAGAGGAACAGCTTTACTGGTGTACAGAACCAGAGGAACAGCTTTAATGATGTACAGAACCAGAGGAACAGCTTTACTGATGTACAGAACCAGAGGAACAGCTTTACAGATGTACAGAACCAGAGGAACAGCTTTACTGATGTACAGAACCAGAGGAACAGCTTTACTGATGTACAGAACCAGAGGAACAGCTTTACTGATGTACAGAACCAGAGGAACAGCTTTACTGATGTACAGAACCAGAGGAACAGCTTTACTGATGTACAGAACCAGAGGGACAGCTTTACTGATGTACAGAACCAGAGGAACAGCTTTACTGATGTACAGAACCAGAGGGACAGCTTTACTGATGTACAGAACCAGAGGGACAGCAGTACAGAACCAGAGGAACAGAGGAACAGCTTTACTGGTGTACAGAACCAGAGGAACAGCTTTACTGATGTACAGAACCAGAGGAACAGCTTTACTGATGTACAGAACCAGAGGAACAGCTTTACTGATGTACAGAACCAGAGGAACAGCTTTACTGGTGTACAGAACCAGAGGAACAGCTTTACTGATGTACAGAACCAGAGGAACAGCTTTATTAACACAATGTTCTGGAAGAATATTGGATGTGCACCTTATTTTTTATGTTTATTCCATAATGTCAATAAATATATGAGCTAAAAAATTTTGCATTTAGTGCTTTTCATTGTTCATTGTTTTATTGATTGTTTTATTGATTATCTCTCTCTCTTTCTCTCTCTGTCTCTGTCTCTGTCTCTCTCTATCTCTGTCTCTGTCTCTGTCTCTGTTTCTCTCTCTGTCTCTGTCTCTGTTTCTGTCTCTCTGTCTCTGTTTCTTCTCTCTCTGTCTCTGTCTCTGTCTCTGTTTTCTCTCTCTCTCTGTCTCTGTTTCTCTCTCTCTCTCTCTCTGTTTCTCTCTCTGTCTCTGTCTCTGTCTCTGTCTCTGTCTCTGTCTCTCTGTCTCTCTCTCTCTCTCTCTCTCTCTCTCTGTCTCTGTCTCATAGCAGGCTGAATAATATGATGTGTGTACACTATACATTAATCTACATACTATAGAAGTGCTATAGAATTATAGTATATAATATTTTCTGGTTACATAGAATTATCCAGGTTAAATGCACTAATAATCTGCTCCTGTAACCTCACACGCGGAAATGTGTTTGTGACCTTTGACATGTGTCTGTTATTTGACCCTTAACGACCTTTCCTTTATGTTTGTACTTCTTTTTCTTCCTTAGCACTTACAGAACCCCGCCAATTTCCAGACGGCAGCGACAGAGCTGCTGGACTGGTGCGGTGACCCCCGGGCCTTCCAACGACCCTTTGAGCAAAGCCTGATGGGATGTCTAACGGTAAGATATTAAACGCCAGCGCGGCTGCTGCCCCCGTGTGTGTGTGTGTGTGTGTGTGTGTGTGTGTGTGTGTGTGTGTGTGTGTGTGTGTGCATGTGCGTGTGCGTGTGTGTGTGTGTGTAAAGTGTTGCCCTCTCCTCTGCATGATAACACCTCAAGGTTCAAGGACTGCAGCATTGGAACTCATTGGAACTCCATAGGGAAAAGACAGAGAGGAGGGAGGAAGGAAGCACTAGCAGAGGTGGGAAAAAGTACCCAACTGTCCTACTTGAGTAAAAGTAAAGATACCTTAATAGAAAATGAGTGAAAGTCCCCCAGTAAAATACTATTTGAGTGAAAATATTTCTGTTACTAAAATATACGGGTCGGCAGGTAGTCTAGTGGTTAGAGTGTAGGGTCGGCAGGTAGTCTAGTGGTTAGAGTGTAGGGTCGGCAGGTAGTCTAGTGGTTAGAGTGTAGGGACGGCAGGTAGCCTAGTGGTTAGAGTGTAGGGACGGCAGGTAGCCTAGTGGTTAGAATGTAGGGATGGTTAGTGGTTGGAGTGTAGGGACGGCAGGTAGTCTAGTGGTTAGAGTGTAGGGACGGCAGGTAGTCTAGTGGTTAGAGAGTAGGGACGGCAGGTAGTCTAGTGGTTAGAGTGTAGGGTCGGCAGGTAGTCTAGTGGTTAGAGTGTAGGGTCGGCAGGTAGTCTAGTGGTTAGAGTGTAGGGACGGCAGGTAGTCTAGTGGTTAGAATGTAGTCGGCAGGTAGTCTAGTGGTTAGAGTGTAGGGACGGCAGGTAGCCTAGTGGTTAGAGTGTAGGGACGGCAGGTAGTCTAGTGGTTAGAGTGTAGGGTCGGCAGGTAGCCTAGTGGTTAGATTGTAGGGTCGGCAGGTAGTCTAGTGGTTAGAGTGTAGGGACGGCAGGTAGCCTAGTGGTTAGAATGTAGGGACGGCAGGTAGCCTAGTGGTTAGGGACGGCAGGTAGGCTGTTAGGGATCGGCAGGTAGCCTAGTGGTTGGAGTGTAGGGACGGTAGGTAGCCTAGTGGTTAGAGTGTTGGGCGGCAGGTAGCCTAGTGGTTAGAGTGTAGGGACGGCAGGTAGTCTAGTGGTTAGAATGTAGGGTCGGCAGGTAGTCTAGTGGTTAGAGTGTAGGGACGGCAGGTAGCCTAGTGGTTAGAGTGTAGGGACGGCAGGTAGGCTAGCGGTTAGAGTGTAGGGTCGGCAGGTAGCCTAGTGGTTGGAGTGTAGGGACGGTAGGTAGCCTAGTGGTTAGAGTGTTGGGCGGCAGGTAGCCTAGTGGTTAGAGTGTAGGGTCAGCAGGTAGCCTAGTGGTTAGAGTGTAGGGTCGGCAGGTAGTCTAGTGGTTAGAGTCTAGCAGGTAGCCTAGTGGTTAGAGTGTAGGGTCGGCAGGTAGTCTAGTGGTTAGAGTGTAGGGTCGGCAGGTAGTCTAGTGGTTAGAGTATAGGGTCGGCAGGTAGCCTAGTGGTTAGAGTGTAGGGTCGGCAGGTAGTCTAGTGGTTAGAGTATAGGGTCGGCAGGTAGTCTAGTGGTTAGAGTATAGGGTCGGCAGGTAGCCTAGTGGTTAGAGTGTAGGGTCGGCAGGTAGTCTAGTGGTTAGAGTGTAGGGTCGGCAGGTAGACTAGTGGTTAGAGTGTAGGGTCGGCAGGTAGCCTAGTGGTTAGAGTGTAGGGTCGGCAGGTAGTCTAGTGGTTAGAGTATAGGGTCGGCAGGTAGCCTAGTGGTTAGAGCATTTGGACTAGTAACTGAAAGGTTGCTGGATTGAATCCCTGAGCTGACAAGGTAAAACATCTGTCGTTTTGCCCTGGAAACTCACTGTTCCCCGGTAGGCTGTCATTGTAAATAATAATTTGTTCTTAACTCACCTGCCTAGTTAAATGAAGGTAAAATAAAAAATGAAATAAAAAGTATCAAGAGTAAAAGTACAAATATGAATCATTTGAAATGTCTTATATTACGCAAAGGAGATGACCAGGGATGTTCTCTTGATAAGTGGAGATGACCAGGGATGTTCTCTTGATAAGTGGAGATGACCAGGGATGTTCTGTTGATAAGTGGAGATGACCAGGGATGTTCTGTTGATAAGTGGACATGACCAGGGATGTTCTCTTGATAAGTGGAGATGACCAGGGATGTTCTCTTGATAAGTGGAGATGACCAGGGATGTTCTCTTGATAAGTGGAGATGACCAGGGATGTTCTCTTGATAAGTGGAGATGACCAGGGATGTTCTCTTGATAAGTGGAGATGACCAGGGATGTTCTCTTGATAATTGGAGATGACCAGGGATGTTCTCTTGATAATTGGAGATGACCAGGGATGTTCTCTTGATAATTGGAGATGACCAGGGATGTTCTCTTGATAAGTGGAGATGACCAGGGATGTTGTCTTGATAAGTGGAGATGACCAGGGGTGTTCTGTTGATAAGTGGAGATGACCAGGGGTGTTCTGTTGATAAGTGGAGATGACCAGGGGTGTTCTGTTGATAAGTGGAGATGACCAGGGATGTTCTCTTGATAAGTGGAGATGACCAGGGGTGTTCTGTTGATAAGTGGAGATGACCAGGGATGTTCTCTTGATAAGTGGAGATGACCAGGGGTGTTCTCTTGATAAGTGGAGATGACCAGGGGTGTTCTCTTGATAAGTGGAGATGACCAGGGATGTTCTCTTGATAAGTGGAGATGACCAGGGATGTTCTCTTGATAAGTGGAGATGACCAGGGATGTTCTCTTGATAAGTGGAGATGACCACTGATGTGAGAATTAGACCATGTTCCTGTCCTGCTAAGCATTCAAAATGGAACGAGTACTTTTGGGTGTCAGAAGAAATGTATGGAGTAAAAAGTACATTATTTTCTTTAGGAATGAAGTGAAGTAAAAGTGAAAGTTGTAAAAAAAATGTCAATAGTAAAGTAAAGTACAGATAACCCCCCCAAAAAACGACTTAAATACTATAATACTTTAAGTAGTACTTACAAGTATTTTTACTTACAAGTATTTTTACTGAAGTACTTTACACCACTGGTCACTAGGATATGTTCCAAATAATAAACATAACATATATAACATAAATAAAACCTTATTCCCTTCATAGTGAAATACGTTTGATCAGGACTGGTGAAAGGTAGTGATATAGGGATTTAATAGGGGGCCATTTTGGGCGCATCCCTACTCTACCGTCTGATGTGATCTTCACCAATGTCAAAGGCCAAAGGTCATCAGTGGAAAGTAACGGCTACATTTCAGTCTCAAAGTCTTTAAATTTAGTGATCTTTATATACTGTATATATATATATATATATGTATATATATATATATATATATGTTTATTTTTCTCCCCAAATTCAATCTTATCTCATCTTATCTTATCTCACCCGCGCTCTTAACCCGGAAGCACCAATGTGTCAAAGGAAAAACCGTTGAACTGTTGACGACCGATGTCAGCCTAGCCTGCACGCACCCGGCCCGTCACAAGGAGTCGCTACAGCGCGGTGAGGTATGTAGCCCATCTGGCAAAAATCCTCCCCTAACCCGGACAACGCTGGGCCAATTGTTCGCTGCCTTTATGGGACTCCTGATCACACCCAGATGTGACACAGCCTGGAATCTGTGGTGACGCGATGCAGTGCCTTTGTCAGGCTGTAGGTAACTGGAATCATGGAATCAGGCGCAGGGGAGCAGAGATGAGTGTAATAAGGTAATTTATTCCACAAACAGCACCAGTATAAAAACAAATACTAAAGATGTGTGAAATTACCGGTCACTCTTAATAAATAACGGGTGTAATAACGGACCCGGCTAACAGCCAACAAGTAACGACCTGAACATTATATACAAACACGCACACCAACATGGGGGAAACAGAGGGTTAAATAATGAACATGTAATTGGGGAATAGAAACCAGGTGTGTCGAAAACAAAGACAAAACAAATGGAAAATGAAAAGTGGATCGGCGATGGCTAGAAAGCGAGTGGGGTCGACCCTCAAGGAGAGTGACTTCGGTGAAAGTCGTGACCGCTGCACTCCTGTGATCTTAATTTTTTTTACCAGATATATTGAGACATATGTCTCTTTTTCAAATGTGCCCTTTACGGAAGAGTGGCCAGAAAAAGCCATTGCTTAAAGAAAAAAAAAGCAAACGTTTGGTGTTTGCCAAAGGGCATGTGGGAAACTCTCCAAACAAAGTCTGATCAGATGAGACTTGATCAAAATTGAGCTTTTTGCCATCAAGGAAAACGCTATGTCTGTCACAAACCCAACACCTCTCATCACCCCGAGAATATCATCCCCAAAGTGAAGCATGGTGGTAGCAGCATCATGCTGTGGGGATGTTTTTCTTCAGCAGGGACTGGGAAACTGGTCAGAATTGAAGGAATGATGGATGGTGCTAAATACAGGGACATTCTTGAGGGAAACCTGTTTCAGTCTTCCAGAGATTTGAGACTGGGACGGAGGTTCACCTTCCAGCAGGACAATGACCCTAAGCATACTGTTAAAGCAACACTCGAGTGGTTTAAGGGGCAACATTTAAATGTCTTGGAATGGCCTAGTCAAAGCCCAGACCTCAATCCAATTGAGAATATGTGGTATATGTCACGTTCGGACCTTAGTTCCTTTGTTTTGTCTTTGTTTTAGTATGGTCAGGGCGTGAGTTGGGGTGGGCAGTCTATGTTTGTTTTTCTATGTTGGTTTTTGTGTTCGGCCTAGTATGGTTCTCAATCAGAGGCAGGTGTCGTTAGTTGTCTCTGATTGAGAATCATACTTAGGTAGCCTTTTTCCACCTGAGTTTCGTGGGTGTTTATTTCCTGTTTAGTGTTTGTCATTCACCTTACGGGACTGTTCATTTGTTGCGTATTGTTTTTGTTCAGTGTTCATTTTTCTTCATTAAATTATGGACACTTACCATGCTGTGTTTTGGTCCTCCGATCCTTCTCGCTACTCCTCCTCAGGACGAGGACGAGATCCTTTACAGTATGACTTAAAGATTGCTGTACACCAGCAGGAACCCATCCAACTTGAAGGAGCTGGAGCAGTTTTGCCTTGAAGAATGGGCAAAAATCCCAGTGGCTAGATGTCCCAAGCTTATAGAGACATTCCCCAAGAGACTTGCAGCTGTAATTTCTGCAAAAGGTGGCTCTACAAAGTATTGACTTTGTGGGGGTGAAAGTTATGCACGCTCATGTTTTCTGTTATTTTTTCGTCTTATTTCTTGTTTGTTCCACAATAAAAAATATTTAGCATCTTCAAAATGGTAGGCATATTGTGTAAATCAAATGATACAACCCTCCCCCCAAAAAAACTATTTTAATTCCAGGTTGTAAGGCAACAAAATAGGAAAAATGCCAAGGGGGTGAATACTTTCACAAGACACTGTACATTATATTTTCTGTACTTGTGAAATTATTGTTTATTTAGTTTTTTAATACATTTGGCAAAATTATCTAAAAACATTTTACTTTGTCATTATGTTTTTTTACGTTTTCAACAACATCTGCACTGAAATCTAACAAGAAGCTCCCACAATCTTCTTATCAAGTTCTTTCAACCAATCGTCAGTCATTTGTGCCAGGGCAGTACATGTTGAGTGTCCTTCTCTATAAGAGTGCTGAAAGTCTGTTCATTTGTTTACAGAAAAATTGCATTGTATTTGGTCAAACACATTTTTTTTCAAACAGTTTGCTAAGAGCTGGCAGCTGATAGGTCTGCTGTTAGAACCAGTAAAGGCTGCTTTAACACTCTTGGGTAGTGGAATGACTTTGGCTTCCTTCCAGGCCTGAGGTCCAAGACTTTCCTCCAGGCTCAGACTAAAGATATGACAGACAGGAGTGGCTATAGAGTCAGCTACCATCCTCTGTAGCTATCAATGCCAAGAGGTTTGTCGATAACAATAATTTATCCACCTCTCTCACACAAATGTTATAAAATTCAAACGCACAATGCTTTTTTTGTCATTATATGCATGATTACAAATGGCTCACTGTTCGTTGTTGGAATTTCTAAGTTTGCCCACTTTGCCAATTAAGTAATCTATCATGATTCAAGATGAGACCCAGACGCAAACACAGGAGGCAGATGGTTGGAGTCTGAGAGTATGTATTAATCCAATAGGGATTAATCACCCCGAGAAGAGCATGGTCGTGGACAGGCAAAAAGTCCAAAAGGTACCGAAGGACAGGTAGAGTCAAGGTCAGGGCAGGCAGACTCAAGGTCAGGGCAGGTAGAGTCAAGGTCAGGGCAGGCGGACTCAAGGTCAGGGCAGGCAGACTCAAGGTCAGGGCAGGTAGAGTCAAGGTCAGGGCAGGCAGACTCAAGGTCAGGGCAGGTGGAGTCAAGGTCAGGGCAGGCAGACTCAAGGTCAGGGCAGGCAGGATGATCAGACAGGATGATCAGGCAGGATGATCAGACAGGATGACCAAGCAGGATGACCAGGCAGGATGATCAGACAGGATGATCAGACAGGTGGAAGGCAGGATGATCAGGCAGGATGATCAGGCAGGATGATCAGGCAGGATGATCAGGCAGGATGATCAGACAGGATGATCAGGCAGGATGATCAGGCAGGCAGGAAAGTAGTCCAGAGACAGGCAGGATGATCAGGCAGGATGATCAGGCAGGCGGGAAAGTAGTCCAGAGACAGGCAGGATGATCAGGCAGGATGATCAGACAGGATGATCAGGCAGGATGATCAGGCAGGCAGGAAAGTAGTCCAGAGACAGGCAGGATGATCAGGCAGGATGATCAGACAGGATGATCAGGCAGGCAGGAAAGTAGTCCAGAGACAGGCAGGATGATCAGGCAGGCGGGAAAGTAGTCCAGAGACAGGCAGGATGATCAGGCAGGCAGGAAAGTAGTCCAGAGACAGGCAGGATGATCAGGCAGGATGATCAGACAGGATGATCAGGCAGGCAGGAAAGTAGTCCAGAGACAGGCAGGATGATCAGACAGGATGATCAGGCAGGATGACCAGGCAGGCAGGAAAGTAGTCCAGAGACAGGCAGGATGATCAGGCAGGAAAGTAGTCCAGAGACAGGCATGATGATCAGACAGGATGACCAGGCAGGATGATCAGGCAGGATGATCAGGCAGGAAAGTAGTCCAGAGACAGGCAGGATGATCAGACAGGGAAGTAGTCCAGAGACAGGCAGTATGATCAGGCAGGAAAGTAGTCCAGAGACAGGCAGGATGATCAGGCAGGAAAGTAGTCCAGAGACAGGCAGGATGATCAGACAGGATGATCAGGCAGGATGATCAGGCAGGAAAGTAGTCCAGAGACAGACAGGATGATCAGGCAGGATGAATAGACACGAAAGTAGTCCAGAGACAGGCAGGATGATCAGGCAGGCGGGAAAGTAGTCCAGAGACAGGCAGGATGATCAGGCAGGCGGGAAAGTAGTCCAGAGACAGGCAGGATGATCAGGCAGGATGATCAGACAGGATGATCAGGCAGGCAGGAAAGTAGTCCAGAGACAGGCAGGATGATCAGACAGGATGATCAGCCAGGATGACCAGGCAGGCAGGAAAGTAGTCCAGAGACAGGCAGGATGATCAGGCAGGAAAGTAGTCCAGAGACAGGCATGATGATCAGACAGGATGACCAGGCAGGATGATCAGGCAGGATGATCAGGCAGGAAAGTAGTCCAGAGACAGGCAGGATGATCAGACAGGGAAGTAGTCCAGAGACAGGCAGTATGATCAGGCAGGAAAGTAGTCCAGAGACCAGAGACAGGCAGGATGATCAGGCAGGAAAGTAGTCCAGAGACAGGCAGGATGATCAGACAGGATGATCAGGCAGGATGATCAGGCAGGAAAGTAGTCCAGAGACAGACAGGATGATCAGGCAGGATGAATAGACACGAAAGTAGTCCAGAGACAGGCAGGATGACCAGGCAGGAAAGTAGTCCAGAGACAGGCAGGATGATCAGGCAGGATGATCAGGCAGGATGACCAGGCAGGATGACCAGGCAGGAAAGTAGTCCAGAGACAGGCAGGATGATCAGGCAGGATGATCAGGCAGGAAAGTAGTCCAGAGACAGCCAGGATGATCAGGCAGGATGATCAGGCAGGATGACCAGGCAGGAAAGTAGTCCAGAGACAGACAGGATGATCAGGCAGGATGATCAGACAGGATGATCAGGCAGGCGGGAAAGTAGTCCAGAGACAGGCAGGATGATCAGGCAGGATGATCAGGCAGGAAGTTCAGGCAGGCGGGAAAGTAGTCCAGAGACAGGCAGGATGATCAGGCAGGCGGGAAAGTAGTCCAGAGACAGGCAGGATGATCAGGCAGGCGGGAAAGTAGTCCAGAGACAGGCAGGATGATCAGGGAGGATGATCAGACAGGATGATCAGGCAGGCGGGAAAGTAGTCCAGAGACAGGCAGGATGATCAGGCAGGATGATCAGGCAGGATGATCAGACAGGATGATCAGGCAGGCAGGAAAGTAGTCCAGAGACAGGCAGGATGATCAGACAGGATGATCAGGCAGGATGACCAGGCAGGCAGGAAAGTAGTCCAGAGACAGGCAGGATGATCAGGCAGAAAAGTAGTCCACAGACAGGCAGGATGATCAGACAGGATGACCAGGCAGAATGATCAGGCAGGATGATCAGGCAGGAAAGTAGTCCAGAGACAGGCAGGATGATCAGACAGGAAAGTAGTCCAGAGACAGGCAGGATGATCAGGCAGGAAAGACAGTCCAGAGACAGGCAGGATGATCAGGCAGGAAAGTAGTCCAGAGACAGGCAGGATGATCAGACAGGATGATCAGGCAGGATGATCAGGCAGGATGATCAGGCAGGAAAGTAGTCCAGAGACAGGCAGGAAGATCAGGCAGAATGATCAGGCAGGAAAGTAGTCCAGAGACAGGCAGGATGATCAGGCAGGATTATCAGGCAGGATGACCAGGCAGGAAAGTAGTCCAGAGACACGCAGGATGATCAGGCAGGATGATCAGACAGGATGACCAGGCAGGATGATCAGGCAGGATGACCAGGCAGGATGACCAGACAGGAAAGTAGTCCAGAGACAGGCAGGATGATCAGGCAAAGTAGTCCAGAGACAGGCAGGATGATCAGGCAGGATGACCAGGCAGGAAAGTAGTCCAGAGAGGCAGGATGATCAGACAGGAAAGTAGTCCAGAGACAGGCAGGATGATCAGGCAGGATGACCAGGCAGGAAAGTAGTCCAGAGACAGGCAGGATGATCAGGCAGGATGACCAGGCAGGATGATCAGGCAGGAAAGTAGTCCAGAGACAGGCAGGATGATCAGGCAGGATGATCAGACAGGATGACCAGGCAGGATGATCAGGCAGGATGACCAGGCAGGATGACCAGACAGGAAAGTAGTCCAGAGACAGGCAGGATGATCAGGCAGGATGACCAGGCAGAAAAGTAGTCCAGAGAGGCAGGGGTCAAAACCAGGTAAAGTATCAAAAAGAAAATAGCAAAAGGACTAAAAGACGCTGGTTGATTTGAACATACAAGACACACTGGTACAGAGAGACAGGAAACACAGGGATAAATACACTGGTATAGAGAGACAGGAAACACAGGGATAAACACACTGGTATAGAGAGACAGGAAACACAGGGATAAATACACTGGTACAGAGAGACAGGAAACACAGGGATAAATACACTGGTACAGAGAGACAGGAAACACAGGGATAAATACACTGGTACAGAGAGACAGGAAACACAGGGATAAATACACTGGTACAGAGAGACAGGAAACACAGGGATAAATACACTGGTACAGAGAGACAGGAAACACAGGGATAAATACACTGGTACAGAGAGACAGGAAACACAGGGATAAATACACTGGTATAGAGAGACAGGAAACACAGGGATAAATACACTGGTACAGAGAGACAGGAAACACAGGGATAAATACACTGGCACAGAGAGACAGGAAACACAGGGATAAATACTGTGGTACAGAGAGACTGGAAACACAGGGATAAATACTGTGGTACAGAGAGACAGGAAACACATGGATAAATACACTGGCACAGAGAGACAGGAAACACAGGGATAAATACACTGTTACAGAGAGACAGGAAACACAGGGATAAATACTGTGGTACAGAGAGACTGGAAACACAGGGATAAATACACTGGTACAGAGAAACAGGAAACACAGGGATAAATACACTGGTACAGAGAGACAGGAAACACAGGGATAAATACACTGGTACAGAGAGACAGGAAACACAGGTATAAATACACTGGTACAGAGAGACAGGAAACACAGGGATAAATACACTGGTACAGAGAGACAGGAAACACAGGGATAAATACTGTGGTACAGAGAGACAGGAAACACAGGGATAAATACACTGGCACAGAGAGACAGGAAACACAGGGATAAATACACTGTTACAGAGAGACAGGAAACACAGGGATAAATACTGTGGTACAGAGAGACTGGAAATACAGGGATAAATACACTGGTACAGAGAGACAGGAAACACAGGGATAAATACACTGGTACAGAGAGACAGGAAACACAGGGATAAATACTGTGGTACAGAGAGACTGGAAACACAGGGATAAATACACTGGTACAGAGAGACAGGAAACACAGGGATAAATACACTGGTACAGAGAAACAGGAAACACAGGGATAAATACACTGGTACAGAGAGACAGGAAACACAGGGATAAATACACTGGTACAGAGAGACAGGAAACACAGGTATAAATACACTGGTACAGAGAGACAGGAAACACAGGTATAAATACACTGGTACAGAGAGACAGGAAACACAGGGATAAATACACTACAAAAAAATGTGTTTGACCAAATACAATGCAGTTTTTCTGTAAACAAATGAACAGACTTGCAGCACTCTTATAGAGAAGCACACTCAACATGTACTGCCCTGGCACAAATTACACTAGTCTTATAACTATGCAGTATTCCACACATTCATTTTTTTTTGAAAATGTTGCATTTATACCCCAATTTTAGTGTATTTCAAGACAATGTAAATAGTGGGTCAATTTGAGAATTCGTTGAGAGATGTCAGCATTTTTTTCTTAAATTGTATTTTATTTATCCTTAATTTAACTAGGCAAGTCAGTTAAGAACAAATTCTTATTTACAATGATTGCCAAACCCGGACGACGCTGGGCCAATTGTGCGCCACCCTATGTGACTCCCAATCACGGCCGGTTGCTCTTAAAGTAAGACACTCTGAGCCTTCTTATCCCTTTTAAGAGTATTAGGAGCATTTGGCCATTTATTTAATTCAATCGTATCCTCTAAATGTTAGAGCAAATATGCAGAAGGTCTTCTCTTCTTTGCTTTGCCTATAAAAAAAAATGTTGTAATCTAGTGTACCTCTTCTAATGTGTGTAATGTACCCTTTGGCAAAGCCAGGGAAATGTTTACACTAGTTTGAAAAGATAATATATAGACACTGTGGGGGGTTGTCTACAAGTCAAACATACATGTTGTCCAATTTCACGTTCAATCTCCTCCTGTCAGTAGGTAGCTTGTCATAGTTCCTAACCCTCAGATGAATGTTGTAGTATATCTTGTGGAAAGCAGTGTACTAGTTGGTACACACCCCTCTGTCTTTAGAAGAACGTGTGGATGGACTGAACTAGACCTGTCACTCACTTGTCACCTTGGACCATTCTTTCATCCTAACTGGGAGTGTAGATTTACAAAATGACTTTCATCCTAACTGGGAGTTTAGATTTACATAATGCCTTTCATCCTAACTGAAAGTGTAGATTTACATAATGCCTTTCATCCTAACTGAAAGTGTAGATTTACATAATGCCTTTCTTCCTAACTGAAAGTGTAGATTTACATAATGCCTTTCATCCTAACTGAAAGTGTAGATTTACATAATGCCTTTCATCCTAACTGGGAGTGTAGATTTACATAATGCCTTTCATCCTAACTGAAAGTGTAGATTTACATAATGCCTTTCATCCTAACTGAAAGTGTAGATTTACATAATGCCTTTCATCCTAACTGGGAGTGTAGATTTACATAATGCCTTTCATCCTAACTGAAAGTGTAGATTTACATAATGCCTTTCTTCCTAACTGGGAGTGTAGATTTAGAAAAAATCAAAACAAAAATTGTACACCTCCACAAGTCCCGTTCATCCTTGGGATCAATTTCAAAACGCCTGAAGGTACCACGTTCAAATGTATAAACAATAGTACGCAAGTATAAACACCATGGGACCACGCAGCCGCCATACCGCTCAGGGAGGCGACGCGTTCTGTCTCCTAGAGATGAACGTACTTTGGTGCGAAAAGTGCAAATCAATCCCAGAAGAACAGCAAAGGATCTTGTGAAGATGCTGGAGGAAACGGGTACAAAAGTATCTATATCTACAGTAAAACGAGTCCTATATCGGCATAACCTGAAAGGCCGCTCAGCAAGGAAGAAGCCACTGCTCCAAAACAGCCATAAAAAAGCCAGACTATGGTTTGCATCTGCACATGGGGACAGATCGTACTTTTTTGGAGAAATGTCCTCTGGTCTGATGAAACAAAACTAGAACTGTTTGACCATAATGACCATCGTTATGTTTGGAGGAAAAAGGGGGAGGCTTGCAAGCCGAAGAACACCATCCCCACCGTGAAGCACGGGGGTGGCAGCATCATGTTGTGGGGGTGCTTTGCTGCAGGAGGGACTGGTGCACTCCACAAAATAGATGGCTTCATGAGGGAGGAAAATTATGTGGATATATTGAAACAACATCTCAAGACATCAGTCAGGAAGTTAAAGCTTGGTCGCAAATGGGTCTTCCAAATGGACAAGGACCCCAAGCATATTTCCAAAGTTGTGGCAAAATGGCTTAAGGACAACAAAGTCAAGGTATTGGAGTGGCCATCACAAAGCCCTGACCTCAACCCTATAGAAAATTAGTGTGCAGAGCTGAAAAAGTGTGTACAAACCAGACTCAGTTACACCAGCTCTGTCAGGAGGAATGGGCCAAAATTCACCCAACGTATTGTGGGAGGCTTGTGGAAGGCTACCCGAAACGTTTGACCCAAGTTAAACAATTTTAAAGGCAATGCTACCAAATACTAATTGAGTGTATGTAAACTTCTGACCCACTGGGAATGTGATGAAAGAAATAAAAACTGAAATAAATCATTCTCTCTACTATTATTATGACATTTTACATTCTTAAAATAAAGTGGTGATCCTAACTGACCTAAGACAGGGCATTTTTTTACTAGCATTAAATGTCAGCAATTGTGAAAACCTGAGCTTAAATGTATTTGGCTAAGGTGTGTGTAAATCTCCGACTGTAGAGTTTAGGATTATATTTAGGACATAAGAACCTAGCTTGAAGGTATCCTTTCCTGCTGTTACCAGGGAGTATTCAGCTGGCTGTTGGTGTGATCAGTTTAATGAGCAGCAGGTGTCTTTTCCTCCCCTTTCATCAATTCTATCTGTGTCTTGCAGTGAACATCTCCAGGCTTTTCCAGAGCTCGAAGGGAAACTGTCATTTTAGTTAATGGGCAGTATTGTGAAGCAGAGTAGACTTTAGTATGTAGGTCCTGGTGAAACGTAGGGCACTATGAAGGGAATAGAGTGCCATTTGGGAGGCATTTTAAGTACTTGCCACACCTAAGAGAGCCTCACATAGCTCTTGATGTGGTCGAGAAATAACCACCTACTGCACACTACTGTAGTCTACTGCACTCTATTGTGGTCTACTGTACCCTACTGTACCCTATTGTTGCCTACTGTACCCTACTGTAGTCTACTGCACCCTACTGTACCCTACTGTAGTCTACTGTACCCTACTGTACCCTACTGTAGTCTACTGCACCCTACTGTACCCTACTGTGCCCTACTGCAGTCTACTGTACCCTACTGTAGTCTACTGTACCCTAATGTCATCTACTGTACCTTATGGTACCCTACTCCACCCTACTGTGCCCTACTCCACCCTATTGCAGTCTACTGTACCCTACTGTACCCTACTGTAGTCTACTGTACCCTACTCCACCCTACTGCAGTCTACTGTACCCTACTCCACCCTACTGTGCCCTAATCCACCCTACTGCACACTACTGTACCCTACTGTAGTCTAGATGCACCCTACTGTACCCTACTGTAGTCTACTGTACCCTACTGTACCCTATTGTGGCCTACTGTACCCTACTGTAGTCTACTGCACCCTACTGTACCCTACTGTAGTCTACTGTACCCTACTGTAGTCTACTGTAGTCTACTGTACCCTACTCCACCCTACTGTAGTCTACTGTACCCTACTCCACCCTACTGTGCCCTAATCCACCCTACTGCAGTCTACTGTACCCTACTGTAGTCTACTGTACCCTACTGCAGTCTACTGTACCCTACTGTAGTCTACTGCACCCTACTGTACCCTACTGAAGTCTGCTGTACCCTACTGTACCCTACTGTAGTCTACTGCACCCTACTGTACCCTACTGTGCCCTACTGCAGTCTACTGTACCCTACTGTAGTCTACTGTACCCTAATGTCATCTACTGTACCTTATGGTACCCTACTCCACCCTACTGTGCCCTACTCCACCCTACTGCAGTCTACTGTACCCTACTGTAGTCTACTGTACCCTACTGTACTCTACTGCAGTCTACTGTACCCTACTGTAGTCTACTGTAGTCTACTGTACCCTACTCCACCCTACTGCAGTCTACTGTACCCTACTGTACCCTACCTTAGTCTACTGTACCCTACTCCACCCTACTGCAGTCTACTGTACCCTACTCCACCCTACTGTGCCCTAATCCACCCTACTGCAGTCTACTGTGCCCTACTGTAGTCTACTGTACCTTACTCCACCCTACTCCACCCTATTGCAGTCTACTGTACCCTACTGTAGTCTACTGTACCCTACTCCACCCTACTGTGCCCTAATCCACCCTACTGCAGTCTACTGTGCCCTACTGTAGTCTACTGTACCTTACTCCACCCTACTCCACCCTATTGCAGTCTACTGTACCCTACTGTAGTCTACTGTACCCTACTCTACCCTCCTGTACCCTACTCCACCCTACTGTGCCCTAGTCCACCCTACCGTGCCCTACTCTACCCTCCTGTATCCTACTCCACCCTACTGTGCCCTACTCCACCCTACTCTACCCTCCTGCACCCTACTCCACCCTACTCTACCCTACTGTGCCCTACTCCACCTTACCGTGCCCTACTCCACCCTACTCTACCCTCTTGTACCCTACTCCACCCTACTCTACCCTCCTGTACCCTACTCCACCCTACTCTACCCTCTTGTACCCTACTCCACCCTACTGTGCCCTATTCCACCCTACTGTACCCTACTCTACCCTCCTGTACCCTACTCCACCTTACTGTCATCTACTGTACCATACTGTACCCTACCACACCCTACTGTAGTGTACTGTACCATAATGTAGTCTACTCTACCCTCCTGTAGTCTACTGTACCCTACCGTAGTGTACTGTACCCTACTCCACCCCACTGTGCCCTACTCCACCCCACTGTGCCCTACTCCACCCTACTCTACCCCACTGTGCCCTGCTCCACCCTACTCTACCCTTCTGTGCCCTACTCCAGCCTACTCTACCCTCCTGTACCCTACTCCACCCTACTCTACCCTCCTGTACCCTA